>NW_012267298.1:4910160-5010067 GCF_000151885.1 Dipodomys ordii | reverse complement strand
TTTCTTTGAAGATTTGTTGTTGGGGGATTTAATTTTTTGAGTTCCAAGTATATTTTAGATATGAGACCCTTGTCCGTTGTATGGCTAGTAAAGATGATAATTTTATATTTAGAGGCATATGTCACCTTGATTTTGGTTCAGTTCCTTCAGCATTATTTTATCCCTTGTTCCTGAGTTAAAATGGGATAGAGTATTTAAGGGCCTAGGTTTCATCCCAGTATTTCAAAGAGAAAAATAAAGGATGGGAGACCAACTATGTGGGCAGGGTATTTTTAGAACAGGTAAATTCAGAAAAGGAAAATGAAGAATGATACTTAATGTCTAATCAAAACCATTTAATGTCTGGGAGAAGTGTAGAGCATGCACATGTTATTTTCTGCAGTCATTTTAAAAGACACAAAAATTACTATGTGAGACAGGGAGACAAGAAGAGAAAACACAAAAAATAGCAGGTTGAGTTCTGGTTCTCACTAGAGTTGTGAAACATAGTAGAAACTGTTTATGGCAGAACACAGTGGGGAAAAAATTGTGTAGGCACCAGACAATTAAAGCCAAACTGACTTGTTTTTAATTTGCCCTTGTTTGGTTTAACCTCTTGAAGTTTTGTTAGCACACACACATACACACACACACACACACACAGAGCACATATATAAGCATATTATTTATGTGTAATTTTATTATGTTCTGTTTCCTTTCTTTCTTTCTTTCTCCTTCCTTCCTTTCTCTTTCTTTCTTTCTTTCTTTCTTTCTTTCTTTCTTTCTTTCTTTCTTTCTTTCTTTCTTTCTTTCTTTCTTTCTTTCTTTCTTTCTTTCTTCTCTATTGTGAAAATACCATACAGAGGGGTTACAATTACATGGGCAAGTGAATGAGTAATACTAACAAGAGGGGCTATGCTAGTTTTATGATAGAAGAAGAGTTGTGTGTCCACGTCTCACATCACAAACAGCCATGGGCTGGTATTATCTGTGTTTTGTTCTGAACGTTGTTCATTTTGTGGGGAGTGGGTTTGAGAGAATACCATAGACTAGACAATGTCAGACTAGTATTTTTATTTTCTTAGTAAATAAGGAATCTGTGCTGCCATTTACTAATATTTTCCTTTCTTCTTTCTCTTTCTGCTGTGCTTTGGGGATAGGACCTTACTACATAGCATAGGCTAACTTTGAATTTATTATCCTCCTTCGTCTTCTAATCCAGAGCTAGAATTACAGGCATGACTCACCACCTTTGATCATTTACTGTGTTTAGTTGACTTCATTGTTTTTATATCTTTAATAAATGAGTATGTGATTATTGTTTTTAGATTGCAATTTTGTGGGGAGGGAATGCTTCCACGTAAATGATGTATGTAAACTATGAAAATTTTTCTGTTTTTTATTCTATGGGCCTTAACACTTATTTACATAATTTGCGTTATCCTGAATATACATTTTTTGACAAAGGTTTTCAAAGCACATAGTTTTAGTGTGTAAGAACCTCTGATGGAAGCAGCTGGGTTTATCTGCACCTTTCATTCATTGGAAAATAGAAATAAAGCTACAAATTCAGAATTACTTGAAAGATTGTTGTGAGAGTGGCAAAATTATGTATGAATGTGTAAAAATGCTTGGAGAAGAATAACCTGTTGTACTTTCTAAAAGGGCTATTGTTCCTGTTATAGGAATTAGAGAAGAAAGGACGGAGGATTCTGATTTGCAAGTTGATTAAGGTGGAATAATAAATGGTGTTGAAGTCTGCCTTTACAAGTAATTACTCCAGATTCTCCAATTTTCTAGCCCTGGGAGGCAGGCAGCAAGGCTATTTGTCAACTTAATGAAGCTGTTCTCTTTTATTCTTAAGGAATGAATTTTTTCCAGCTTTGGGTGAATGGATGACTCTTCATTTGCTGGAGAAGAGTTACTGTCCACTCTGTTGAGGGGGAAACATATCTTTCTCAGCATCTGTGCTAATGGCTGTCAGTAAGCAGGCCAGATGTGGAGTGTGCCAAAGGAATGCAGAGTGAAGAAACATGAGGCCTTCTTCACTTCCCAACTAGATGCATGTTTAGTCTATGAAAAAGATTTTCTAAAGTCTCGGGGGCAAAGCTCAGGAGACTTAGTAGGTCAGTGGGTGCATTAGAGATATGATGCAGTATTTGCCTTAGTATGTTGAGTGTCTAGCATAGTGCTGAGAATATCAATAATTGTTTACTGAATAGATAAGTTAAATGAACCCAGGCCATAAATGATATTCAAGTAGAAATGGCAAAATGGGAAGTGATGTGCCCATTATGCACAGATAGCCAGTGTTCTGCCTGTTGTTGTAGAGCAGTGAGCACCTTGATGTTCACAGCATTTTGAGGGAGTCAGTTTTATTGTTACCTTTTATGGATTAGTGCAGGGAAGTTGGGTCCTTCCTTCTTATGTCTGTATCTCTCATAGGTAGATAGTGATGATAGACATTATGATAAGAAGTGTGTAAGACATGAAGTGTTATCCACCTTGGGAAATTAGTGCTGTTACTTGAAAGAATACACTTAAAATACAAACATAATCAAGACAAATGCACTGAAAATATATGCAACTCGACTGGCTCTTCTTTTTTTTTTGGATCTGGTCGTGGGCCTGAACTCTGGGCCTGGGCTCTGTCCCTCAGTTCTTCAGCTCAAGGCTAGCACTCTACCACTTGAGCCACAGCACCACTTCTGGCTTTTTTCTTTTTGCTTATGTGGTGCTGAGGAATCGAACCCAGGGCCTCATGCATGCAAGGCAAGTGCTCTACCACTGAGCTACCTTCCCAGCCCTTAACTGGCTCTTCTTATATGTTTACTGTGGGATTGTATATTCTTATTCTGAATCCCCGTATAAGGATGGATAAATAACTGAATCTTTTTCTCATAAGCTGTAGCTTATAAACAGGCTATGATAGTAACTCAAAATTTGCACATGTTACCTTATTTGATCAATAAAACCAACAGAACTAGTTATCCAACAGAACTAGTTAATAGCCACTTTACAGATGGAGAGAATTTTAGTGATCAGGCAACTAACCTAACACCTTATAATTTAGTCTTAGTCAAGATGATATTGGAATTTTAATCACTGCTTTCTTACTTGCTCTCTAACTTTACCTTACAACCACAAAAAATGCCATCTGAATACTCATGACATTTGAGGCACAGGTTCGATTTTTTTACAAACTGTTCCAATGTGAGAGAATTTTACAGAGGTATAATCAGAAGGCTAAAGAAACAAAAAGATGCTTTGCAATTACTCAGCCTGGAGGATCTGAATTTACCTTTTTCTTCCAAGCTTTCCCAGTTCTTCCTAAATGGTGCTTTCAGAAACCCTAATCCCAGTAAGGAAGCTCCTACATAGAATCCTGATTGATAACTCCATTAGGGAAGAAGGTTCCAAACTAATTTTTACCTCTGACTCAAAGACAGTAAGTACAGGCAGCTTATAAAATGATCCAGTTAATAAAGGAATTTAGAAGACAACCAAACACCTATTGTGGAGATTGGGTTTCTCCTGAGATGCCTGTTAAAGTCTGCTCATACAATAATTCCTCATTTATTGAAGGAATTTGTGTAATTTGTGTAATTTACACAAATTTACAATGAACCCAAATGTCCATCAGCTGATGATTGGATAAATAAGATATGCTCTATCCATTTAACACAACACTATTCCAACTTTAAAAGGAATACAATTCTGATACATATCACATCGATGAACTCTGCACGGTCAGTGAAAAGCCCATACATTACATCTATGTTTACATTCACATGAAATGCCAACAATCCAGAAAGGTCAAATATAGATTAATAGTTCTCAGAGGCTGAAGGAAGGGATGATTTCTAGTATGTATGGGGTCTCTACAGAATGATGAAAATACTATAAAATTATTTAGCAGTGATTTTGGTAAAATTCACTAAATAGAGATTAACAATTATGTAGTTGAAAAGGGTAAGTTTTACAGCCTGGTACTTGCACTTTAATAAAACTGGTATATGAAGAAAAGAAGCACATATGGAAGAGTTATGCCATATGCACAATTGATCAGGATCCATTTGCATATACTTGGAAAAAGAAAATGTGAGGCATTTTATGTCACTTAGCTCCAAATTATGAACTGTTTTTCTGTTACTCAGTCAAAAAATAATGATCCATTTACTACTGAAAAAAACTGGTTCTACATACAGAAATGATATGATATAACCAAATCATATGCAAAATGTTTCCTAGTGATGTAAGAGGTTTTAATGGGTAATTTGGTTTTCTAACCTTAAACACAGATTTCATTGTGAGTGTCTACTTCAAAAATAGGGGGACTGCAGTTTCTGATGCAGTAAGAATCCCAATTTTTATTCCATTGTTCTGAACTTTAACTCTTGTATTTTTTACCTTTTTTCATAAGCTTATTTTTTAAAGGATGTTTATATTACAAGTTGTTTCCTGCTTTCAGTAAAATTCTGCAATCTTCCATTAAAATCCATCTATCAATCATCTACTTATCATCTGTCCATCATTCATCCTCTCTTTCTCCATCTATCTATCTATCTATCTATCCATCCATCTATTATCTATCTATCCATCATCCATCTGTCCATCTATGAACTGATCTGCATTGTAAAATGGCACTATGCTATGCATATACTGGTAGGAAACAAAAAGACATTACAACTCTTAAGGAACTCACAGTTGAATGGAGGAATTCAATTCATGACCCTACTATTGAACCTTATTTTAGCATATAAATTTGTCTCTATCAATGTTGATTTGGAAAAGCCATGAAACACCTTCAACATTGGAATAGACTTAACAGATTCTTCTCTGTAAGTAAACATGAGCATTTCTAAGGATTAAAGTTTACTCGCTAGATGTGAAATAATAGTGTTCAAGTGGAAAGGTTGTGGTAGAAATCAATAGAGTGGGCCACTGTGTGACCCAGAGGGCTTTGATCGCATGAGTGCATCCTCCGTCATGATGGAAGTCAGGTTTCTGAAATGTTCAATTCTTACAGTCTGAAGTTGCTGGGTTATAAGTAGTCAAATGTGGCCCTTTACACAACTGTGTGTGCATTTATTTTAAAGGTGTCTCATATATAGGGTCAACTACATCATCTGTAAAACATAAAACAGTATTCATTTAATAGATTTTTAAATTAGATTTTTGATCAACCACTAGAAGCTAGGAATCTGGTCCATTTTCCCCATTTAACAGACATTCAGGGCTGCAGGTAACAGCTTGTAAGAGCAGGTACTCACCCCAGGTTTCCACAATGCAGAAAGTGTTCAATGAAACCTTTCTCCCTTGAGCGGAACTGAGTTACTACAAGGTGCTGTTTTCTGAGCAAGGAAGAAAGAGCAGTTTTTTATGTCTTCCCTAGCTAAAGCTCTTGGAAGGAAAGCAGTTAGATTTGTTTCATAATCCAAACTCTCTGTTCCTCATTTATAAAGTGAGAACCTGTCTGTGTTCACGGCACAGATTTATGAAGAAGAATGCATACTGTACCTGTCAAGTCTTAGCAGACATCCTGGTTCAGAGCATCCACCTGCCCCTGAACATTTATCACAGCTGTTGGGACTGTCATTGCCTGTCTAGACAGTAAATTTGCCATGGTGAATCTATCTTGTTCATTCTTCTCCCTCAGTGATTGGGTAGAAAGGATGCCAAATGATGTGGTACAGATATTGTCAAGGAAGAGAATACTCCATTCTGGCTATTTACCATAATTATTGGGGCATATTTTGCCTTCATTGCTTTGGTTATTTATTGAAAATATTTCTGTAAAAATATAGACACAAACTAGGGGCATGGTTCAAGTAGTAAAACATTGGTTACTTGCTAGGCAAGTGTTCTTACCCCAGAACCACCCACCAAAAAGAAAAACACAGTAGAAAACAGGCAAGGGAACACCATGAACAATGAATCAAGATGCTTAGTTTTCCTGGGCTTTCTGAAAGGCAATGGCTTGCTATGACCAGAGTGCACTGTCTTTTTGCAGTATGACAGGTGCATGTTCTCATTTGCAATATCTTAGGTATTTGTATTCTCCAAGTTGTTTTACATATCATTTCTTCTAAACTTGAGGAAATTTGCTAGGAATACACAGAGGGCATGGTTGGGGAAATGTTCCGTTGTACTGATGTTCTGAAATACTGTGAGCCTATTTCCTGATTCAACATGTTGAATCAGGACATGGTGGGGTTGGAAGACCTTTAGACTGTTTGCAGATTGTGAATGTAGGCCATACTGCAGCAGGAACTCTCTTCTTCGTGTGTCTGCAGAATATATATATATATATATATACCTGCAGAATAAAGCTCTTAAATGAAATTTCTGAGTTGGAGCTTCTCATTTTCACATGTCTTCTGAAAAGATTCTTTACTGACTTTTATGAATAACCCCTTCCCCAAGTCAAATTCATCAGAATTTGTAAAAAGTTAAAAAAACCCCAACAGACTACTAATGTTTAAAATCAATGTTTAAAAACAATTAGCTTGTTTACAGTAAGCAAAATTTATTTAATTTTCTGTGAAGTTTATGTCTGTGTTCTGCAAGTTTTCCCCATAGATTTTTTTTTTTTTTTGCCAATCGTAGGGCCTGAACTCTGGGCCTGGGCGCTGTCCTTCAGCTCTTCAGCTCAAGGCTAGCACTCTACCACTTGAGCCACAGCACCACTTCCGGCTTTTTTCTTTTTGCTTATGTGGTGCTGAGGAATCAAACCCAGGGCCTCATGCATGCAAGGCAAGCACTCTACCACTGAGCCACATTCCCAGCCTCCCCATAGATTTTTATTGAGTACTTTTAATATAGAAATATTGAGTGTTAAAAAATTTCTTTTCTGTTTATCTTTTGTTTTTGACTTGCCTGCTCTTAAGGATGATGTCAGAGGGGTTACAGTTATATTAGTAACATAATGAACACATTTCTTGTTGAATATTGTTACCCCCTCAATAAGAATATTAAAACAATATATCTCATTGTGCTCTTAGTTTGAGTTTCTTTTTTTAAATTTTTATTTATTTTTTATTGTGAAAATATTGTACAGAGGGGTTACAATTACATGTGCAAGATAATGAGTACATTTCTTATCAAGCATTATAGCCTCCTCCTTTGTTTCCTCTTCCCATTCCCTCCCAGCCTGAGTTTCTTTTATTTCTAATGAATTTAAGCATATTTTTGTAATCATTGACAACTTGAAAATACTTGTTTGTTGAAATGTCTACCCATTTTTAAACTGTTCTTTACCAGGTTATTTTCATTTTGCTTATTGATTTATAGGAATTCTTCAAATATCTTAGCTATGAATGCCTTGACAGTAATTTATACAATAACTTCTATCAGCCTTTAACTTGTGTCTTAATCTCACATAAAAACCATAAGATTAAATATAAATATATATTAGTTATGTTTTTCTTTATAGCTAGTGCTTTTTCACATTCCGTTTAAGAAAATCATTAGACACAAAAGACCGGCACAAATTATCCAATGTTTGGGTTTCGTTTCTCAAAGGACTAGGACCAGAGCTTCAATTTAGAGAAGAAAAGACATTAGACATAAAAGCTTGGAGAAGAAGGAGGGCCAGCTGTTCGTCAGGGTTGGGTGAACAGTGGTGTGTGGTGTATACTGTGAATTTTTGTTGGTAGCTTAGTGGCACACAGAACTAAATTCTGTCATTAGAAGCCTTTTCTGAGCTAGTCACCTGAAAAAAATTGCATTAAAAAATTCCTTATTCCCATGTCACAGAACTGTTGTGAACAGATAGATTAAGTTAATATGTGTCAAAATAATATATGCAGTGCCAAGCACAGACACACAAAAAAAAAGCTTTGGATTTTTTTTGAAGCAGCTAGTGATAAGGGGAAAACAGAGATTCTAAAATTAGTTGAAGATATTATCTAAATCCACTGGTGATATAACAGGTGAATTATCTTGAGGGCAAATTAGCATTTTAGTGTCCTTTCCGCAAAGCCATCGTAGTTTAAACGCTTTCTCACTGTATTTGATGTTGGCGAGGGGAAGGGAAAAAACAAATTGCTTAAATAGGGATACAGGTGGACCCATTGCAACAATGAGATGTACAAGACACTATGTTGAAAAACCAACTTTACAATTTAGGCTGGGGGTGGGGGCGGGGAGTGTAGGAGGGAAGGGGATGGTAGGGGAAAAACAAAGGAGGAGGCAACAATGCTTGATAAGAAATGTACTCATTATCATGCTCATGTAACTGTAACCCCTCTGTACAGTATTTTCACAATAAAAAACATAAAAAATAAAAAAGGGAAAGTGCATGTGTGTTCATTCTAAAGTGTTGAGTATTACATAAATATTTGGTAATTGTTGTCATCTTTCTCTCTGCTTTCTCCTCCTCAGGCTACAAAATAAAAAGATAAATTAGATATACTTTCATGTTGGTTGTAGAATCTGACTAATGTGTATTTGGCTTGAATATTTTAATCTTATGTATATTCATGAAAATAAGTGAGGGGAAAATTGCTTCCTGCCCAACATATTCCAATGAGGATTTTGATACTGAGGACAATCATTTAATTGGTACATTTCTATTTCTACGAGTGTCAGACTGGGACAAGAGGCTCTTATGCAAATCAAGAGGATTGAGGAAATGGATGCTGATTTTTTGATTACCCAATGATAAATTAACATATTTCTGACCTTAAGAATTTAGCTCAAAGAGCAAGGTCAAAGGCACCAGCTCCAACGTGAGACAGCATAGACAGGAATGGGATCAGGACTAAGCATGGTATTCTATTTACTACTACGATACATGACTATACCACATTACTGTTATACATTGCTGTGGATTGAGTTGTGCTCCCCCAAATTCCTATGCTGAAGTTCTAACTATCAGTGTAGTTACTGGGAGAGTAGGCTCTTATAGGGGATAATTAATGTTACATTCTGTCCTAAGGGTTGGGTGTGACCTTACAGGGAAAGGAAGATATTTCTCTCTGTCTCTATCTTCCTCTTTTTCCCTCTCTCTCTCTCTCTCTTTCTCTCTCTCTCTCATTAAAAAGGAATGAAAGAAAAACTCTTTAACTACACTGCTAAACAAACAAACAATCCATCATACCATTGTTACTCCCTACCCCAAAAGGAAAGAGTCCTTATCAGGACCTGAAGATGCTGGTGCCCTAATCTCAGATTTTCTAGTTCCAAAACTATAAGAAATTCAATTTCTGTTATTAAAGCTACCCAGCCTACTTTACTTTTGTTATGGGAGATTGTACAGGCAACAAAACATATTAGTTATTCATATATCTAGTAAACATTTCTTTTAGCGAATATGACCCGTGTTACTTCTGGGTTAACAAAGGCTATTGGAGTGATTCCATTTGTTAGTATGGTTTAACCATGGCTTGTTAACCACAAACAACTCAGATTTATAAGCTAAAGGCTATGTAACATATAGGAGAATATCGTTTGATATTTTTGGTAATGTCAGAAAGTGCTTATTTTGAAAACCAACATTTTAGCTAAGGCTTGAATGCTGTCTTTCTGGAAATTTAGGGCATCTCAGGCAAGCTAATGCATGTGCAAAAGCTGGAAGGGAAATGGAAAATTCAAAGAGATCTGAAGCAGTTGGTGTGCATAGGACACAGGTAAGGGAAGAGAAAGGAAAGAAAACCTCTGAAAAGGTAAACACAAAGTGAACTTCATGAATTGCCTAACATTCTAGGGCAGAAACTGTAAGTTTTCAGGATTTATTATGAATTCAATAATGACCTTTTTCTAAAAAAGTTTTTAGAGTTCCTCTGTTAGATGATATGTGCATATATGCACGCACACACATGTCCTTGCTGTACATTTCTGATACTTGGTTATGTTAGGATAAAATTATTTATGCTCTAAAGTATATTTTTGTGATATTAGTCACTTGTGAATCTTTTGTGGTCAATCTTATAGCATATCTTTCACTATCCAATTACTATCAATCGATTTGCTTCTAAAGATCATCTAAAGATCATAAAGCTAAACAATATTTGGTCATCTTTTGGTTTTATTCTTTCTATCTTTTGATTTAAATTACTTAGATGATGTATGGTTACTTAACAAGGTAAAGTTTAGGTCCGCTATTTTGTTATTCATTTTCCAGCTATCATATGCCTATTTTGCTTCTTGTTTTGTGGTATTAATTTTCCCTATATTTATTGAGCAATGTTTTAAATAAATTTCCCTGGAGATGAAGATTGACATTTTAAGCATAAATAATATACTTCATAATTACCTAATTTCCACAGTATGCAAAACTTTGCTCCAATGTATGCCCACTTCTACCCTCTTTTGTGCTAATACAATATATATATATATATATATATATATGGATATATATTTGTGTGTGTGTGCGTGTGCATGTGTGTGTGTGTGTGTGCTATTATTGGGATTGAACTCAGAGCCTCTCACTCTGGTTCAGCAACTTTGTTCACAGCAGGTGCTCTACCACTGGAGCCACACTTCTATTTCCAGATTGTTGCTGGTTGATTGGAGATAAGAGCCTCTCAGATTTATCTGCCAAGATTGACCTTGAACTCCTATCCTCAGATAACAGCTTTCCAAGTAGCTAGGATGACAGGCACGAGTCATCAGCACCTGGCTAGGCTCACATTCTGTTTTATGTTTTAGAAATTCCATATCTATATATCTATATATTTACATATATATAGATCTATCTATCTATCTATCCATCTATCTATCTATCTAAATATATGTGTGTTTATACAGTTGATGGTATTTCACAAGTCCACTAAAATACAATCACTTCCCTCCCTCCCTCTCTCCCTTCTTCCCTCTCTCCCTCCTTCTCTCCTTTCCTCCCTCCCTCCCTCCACCCCCTCTCACTCTCTCTCTCTTTCTTTGGCTTCATAATTCTGGATAATCTTAACTGACAAATATTCAAATTCAGTCTTTCACTTACTAATTCAAATGCTTTATTAAATATTTAAGTGAATTCATTATTTTAGTCAGTCTACTATTTACAGAAAGTTTGGTTCTTAAAAATAACACAATTTTTCTTTTTTCAATTGGAGTCTTTATTTGGTAAATCATGTTCCCATACTTCCATTGATTTCATGAGACATATTTTCTTTATGGTTCATTAGCTACATTTAGAATTTTTGTATAAGTTTCTGAGGTAGAGCCTATATTGGCTATATATATATATACATATATATATATAAATCAATAAGTTTTTTTATTGTGAAAATACCATACAGAGGGGTTACAATTACATGAGCAAGGTAATGAGTACATTTCTTATCAAGCATTGTTGCCTCCTCTTTTGTTTCCCCTTCCCATCCTTGCCTCCCCGGCCCCTGCCAAAGTTGTAAAGTTCATTTCTAACCTAATGTCTTGTACATCTCATTGCCACAATGGGTCCACCTGTATCCCTATTTAAACAATTTGTTTTTTCCTTTCCCCTCCACAAATTATACCAACATCAAATACAGTGAAAACAGGGGTTATACCATGGGGGAGGGACATACAAGGCAACAAAGAAATCATCCTATAAATATGTTAGAAACAATAGCAAGATAGAAAAACCACTTGAGTCCTTATCTTGGGGTTCATTTCGCCTAACATCAACTTATCTGACCATTTCTGCTTGTCTCAGACATATTATTGGCTATAGTTTTATTCTGAGACCTGACTTTTGTTTTATTCTACATCACTTAATTGTTTTTGAACAACAGATACTTGAAATAATACTACAGTTGGGTGCCACTGGCTCACACCTGTACTCTTAGCCACCAAGAGAGCTGAGATATTAATATAACTCTAAGCTAGCTAGAGTGACTCTTATCTCTTATTAACCAGGAGAAAGCCAGAAGAAGAGATGTGACTCAAGTGGTAGAGTACTAGCCTTGAATGAAAAAGCCAGGCAAGTGCACAAGGCCCTGATTTCAAGCCCTAGTACTGCCACAAATAATTAATAAAATAGTGCTACAGGTAGCATTCATACTCAGTCCTCTAATCTTGGTAGGTTTTAACCTTATTGCTAGTGCTTGCAGCTATTTTTTGTTCTAGTTGCTTTTGGTTTAGAAGGAGATTTCCTGGACTTCTTTGAAGTCTGTAGATTGGGGTGTGAAGTCATTGAACTCCCTAATGGTCATTTAATGCTTAGAAAGAGGTAAATTTAGTGCTTTAAATAAATAAGTTGAAAGACCCCCCTAGGTGAAAAACAATTTGTGAGTTTTTTTTCTTTGAACAGATATTCTTAGGCTCTTGATGTTCTTAGGCAATTGACAACACTGCCTGTCACACAGTTCAAAGGACTGCACAAAGTCCAAGATTAGGATCCTGCACATGACAGAGGGCTGCAACATAATGGAGCTTTCTGGAAGCCCCATGGACCAGAAAGCAATTCTAAGATTGCAAGGTTTTTGACTAACCTCATAATTACTCCAAATGGTGGTATTTCTGTAGGCAACTGTCATGTTAAACTGCTTATAAATATTTCCATCTTGGTAGGTTTAATCTTAACCAGGACAAATAAATGTAAGTCCTATGAATGTGACTTTTTCATAAAAGCAATTCTCTTTAGAATAATTTTTAAATTATTTTTTCCAATGGCTGTCCTGTTGTGTTTCACAAATCCCATATTTGGTGGGTGGGGGCTGTGTTGATATCGGGACTTGAACTCCAGGGTCTATATCGGGACTTGAACTCCAGGGTCTAATGCTCTTGCTTGTTTTTTTTTGCACTCAAGGCTGGCACTCTACTCTGGTATTTTGTTGCTGGTCTATTGGAGCTAGAAGTCTCGTAGACTTTTCTGCCCAAGCTGGCTTCAAATCTTGATCCTTGGAGCTCATTCTTCTAAGTAGCTAGGATTAGAGACAAAAGTCACTAGCATCTGGTATTAGTCCTGTCATTTTAAGCCTGTTAAGTTTTTCATATATTTTTCATATATGCCCAAAGGAAATGACAAATGTTTATTGTATTATTGTTTACAAGGATGGAAAACAATCAAAGTATCCATTAAGTGATAAGCAAGTAAGAAAGTCATGGTAACTACACCCAATGGAGTAGAGTATTCAGTCATAAAAAATCATGTAATCTTATCATTTGCAACAACCCGAATTCATATAGAGGTCATTCAGAAAGGTAAATGCCATATGAGACCACTCTCATGTGGAATCTAAAAGAGAAAACTGATCTCATGTGGAGTTCAACAGAAAAAAGTTGATCTTGTATATACACTTCTCTAATTCAGGGAGGGGAAGGGAAAAAACAAAATGCTTAAATAAGGATATAAGGTGGACCTATTGTAACAATGAGATGTACAAAACACTATGTTGAAAACGAACTTTACAACTTTGGTGTCTGGGGAAAGGGCTGTAGTTGTAGAGGTGGGAGGGAAGGGATGGTAAGGGTAAAACAAAGGAGGAAGCAACCAATCTTCAATAGGAAATGTATGTACTCATTACCTTGCTCAGGTAACTGTAACCTCTCTGTACAGCATTTTTACAATAAAAAAAAGTACCAAAAAGAGAGAGATTTTATCTTCTGGAAGTTGAAACTAAAATGGTGGTTTCTGGAGAGTGGGATGTGTTGATTAGAAAATTAAAGTCAAGTAGGACTAAGAAGTTCTGGTGTACTATTATATAGTAGGTGACTATAGTCTATTATTCTTAATGTACTCTACATTTCAAAGCAGTTGAAAGAATTATTAGAATATATGGGGTCCTGAATTGAAACCCTTTACTGCCTTCCCTAAAAAAGCCAAAAGTCACGAACTAGAATTCAATGTATATCCTACAAAGTTAAGAAAAGTGAAGAAAGGGGTGGTTGGAAGGTAGGGGTGAGAATATTGATCGTGCAGTGTATTCATACACTGCTTTGTTAAATGGGAACTCCTTTGTACAATTTACTTAAAGATACTAGAAGAAGAGATAAAAGTAAAAAGAGAATTGATAAAGTACTTGAAGATAGATATTTAACTGATTTAAAAACATATTGCATACTGTATGTACATATTTAAACATCACAAGGTATCACAAAATATGTGTGCCTTTATGTATCAGTTAAATATTTAGATTTAAATTCGGAAGTATTGAGTGTCTTGCTTAGTGAGTCAGATAATAAATAAGTAGCAGATGCAGATATGTGATTGGCTGTCTGGTCAATCAGATCTCAAGGCAGCATCTTTCTCACTCTTGGAGGAAACCGGGTTTGTTAGCCGCATCATGATGAGCCAGTGTAAACTGTCAAGGAAAGCCAGTGTAAACTGCTTTTGTTTTGGGTGGTTGTTAGGACGTGATACACTCACCCACAGAGCCAACTGGCAAACTTGCCAGATCTTCAACCTTAGCTGTTGAGGAAGGAAACTCTCCTTCCTCATTGCTTAACACTCACATCACAGTTTTGGTAAAGGCCTTGTCACAACTGGCAAGATTCTATCTCAACTGAAAGCTGTTCATGCATATTCAGACATGCAAATTAGCAATGCAAATTAGAACGTGTCCTCTTAACTGGAAAGAAGTTAATAACCTGTAATCTCTCTCTTTGGCTCTGCAACATTCTTGTGTCTTCATTAAGCAATGGCAAGAGAGAATGGCTTCTCATGGAAGCCAGTTTTGTCTTTTGATCGCTGTATGCTAACAAACAGATGGTTTATAGTTTTGATCAATAAAGGCTTATTTGAGAGGATTTTGTTCTTTGTCTGGGATTAAAAAATAAATAAAAGAATCTTAAGGAGGAAAGTCATATATAAACAATGTTCTCATTGTATCAGCTCCATTGACTAAGACAGAGAAGCAATGCAAGTTTTTGCAAGGTAGCATGAGCCCATGATTCATTTGATTTTTCCTCACTGTGCTCATTGTTATTGTTTGCATTGTATCACATCATGGTTAGTTTATAATAGTTTTGAAGGCATGCATTGAATGTGGATTATAGAACACTTATTGTCAGAGTGCTGATAGACAGAAGCTCACAATTTCATTAGTAAATGGATAAAAGTTAGAAGGAAAAGTTAGAAGGAAATACAGTGCACTTCCATACTGTGCCTTAAAATATCCACTTTGTTCACTTGGTAAAATATCATGTCTTATGTGCACAACCCATATTTTGAACAATGCAATGTGACAAATGCGATGCAAAATAAGGTGAATGATAGCCAGCATGCCCTTCCCCTGCCTGCAATCTGCAGTGTAATAGGGCAACCACCACACAAGCAAACAGGACACTTTACAGATGCAGACAGAAGTACGTCTTGTCAAGGGTGCTTAGGGTCTCATCCTTGCCCTGTCAGTATCTCCTATTATATCTTTTCCATATTGAAACCATTCTTCTTTACTGGTCATTAGGATATTCATACCTTTCATTGTACTGAGCCAGCGAGAGAGACTTGTTTAGTACTTTAGCATTTGGAGCTATTGTGCCTGGTTTGTATTTCAGATCCATTGCTTTCTAATCAGGCGACAAAAGTCTCCTCTGTCCCTCTGATTTTTTTCTCCATACAATGATAAAATTACCTACTACATGTTTTCTTAGGAATCAGTGAGTTAGAAAATTAAGGGAAATAACAATATGCTGAAACAAGGATACAGGTTGACCAATTGTAACAATGAGCTGTACAAGACACTATGTTGAAAATGAACTTCACAACTTGTGGCGGGATGGGGGGGAGGGAGGGAAGGAGTTGGGAAGATGGGGAGGAAAGGGATGGTAGGGGAAAAACAAGTGCTTGATAGGAAATGTACTCATTACCTTACTCATGTAACTGTAACCCCTCTGTATAGTATCTTTATAATAAGAAAAAGAAAATGTTGAGAAAATACTGGCCCATGACTAGCACCAGAAATTGGGTTTGAAAAGAGAATCTTGTGATTCCAACTTTCCAAGGACTTATCAGACAAACTGCTTAGTGTTGGTTCTGAGGATGGGGTCTGAAGGATCTTTCATTCTACGCAGTCACTTCCAACAGCTGCTGGTTTTTCTTGCAAGAATTTCATGAAAGGGGTAAGAATGAAGAAAATTTAAATTCCACAAATTTCTCTGAATTTGGTAACAGACAACATATTTTAATGAATGAATTTTCTCCTAATTGCTATAAGCAACTTTCCAGGGCATGGAAAATCTTTACCTTAGCAACTTTAAACAGTATTTTATTAAGTTGCATAAAACGATTGTCTTCATTATGACATTTTAATGCATACATACATACACACACACATCTCTCTCTCTATATATAGTATACATTGATCATATTCACACCCTCATGGTCCTCTTTCGTTTCTTCCCTCCCCCACCAGGTCCCCTTTCTCTTCCAAGTAATCCCCCTTCTACAGTCATGTCTTCAAAAAAAAAAATGGATTCCACAGTAAGTAGAAACATGTGCTGCCTGCCTTCCTGGGTCTAGCTGATTTTCCTTAACATGATTATCTCTAGTTTTGTCTGTTTTCCCTCAACTGATATGGTTTTGTTCTTCCTAATGGCGGAATAATACTAAATTGTGTATGTAGACTGCAATTGTCACCTTTGTTGCCTTCCTCCTCCTCTTCCTCCCCTCCTCCTCCCCCTCCCCTACCTTCCTCCTCCTCCTCCTCTTCTTCTTCATCCTTCTCCTCCCCTTCCTCCTCTCCCTCTTCCTTTTTTCCTCTTCCTCTGCATCCTATTCCTTCTTTTACTTTTTTTTCCTAGGGTTGGCATTGCTTTTATAGTGGGAGAATTTTCAGAGGTTCTAATTCTGCCCGTTTTACTGATACTATCTTGTTAATATATTTTTTGCATTTAACTCTTATTTTTTCAAGGACTTTTCAGAAAATTTAGAAAAAGGACTCTCCAAAAATATTATACTAATTTGCATTCCCACCAGCAAACATAGCTGAAGTGTTGTTTCACATGTTCTTCACGTCCCTTTGCTCAGATTCTCTCTTCATATGCTGCTTTAGGAGGTCTGAAATCAGGTAGGTGAGTAAAACCAATTTCTATTGATAGTGTATCCAACATGTTTCCAGTGATACAGATGTGCAAATGAGCCCATAGCCTAGTAAATGAGTTAAATAAGAAATTTGAAAATCATTTGGTTGGTGTTATTTTAGGTCTATGCATCCAATAAAAACAAAATTTACTAACCATTTATTCTGATAATGAACTTCATTTGCTGTGTCCCACTTAGTCTGCCCAGTAATACTAGAAGATACGAGTGTGTGTTTGTGTGTGTGTGTGTGTGTGTGTGTGTACTCTGGATTGAAAATGGATGGATTCAATTATTCCTCTTCTTATTACAGGATATGTGTAACAGGGAATCTTACTTATCATCCCTAAATCTTGTTATCTTCAACTGGGAGATGGTAATAAAAAATACCTCATGGGGTTGTATAGAGAACAAATGAAGTAATGTATATAAATGTATATACATCAACATGCTTAATACACATTAAACATTAATGAGATATTAATAAGTTATTACTAAGGCTGTTATTTTTAAAATGTCTACTTTAACATCCATCAGAGAAACCCTTGTAGCTTCGTCCCCACCCCTCTCCCTGGGCAAGCTACTAGGTGGGACTGAAGATCTGGTGGGCAGCTGGCCGGGCCTCAGGATACATACTCATATTCTATGACTCACATTCTGTGCTGAGAATAAGAGTCCATATTTCCAGTGTAGTTTGAGGTACATTCTACCCAATCTTTCTTCCTTCCTTCTCTCCTTTCTCAAGTGTCAGATGCCAGCCGGGTATCTTAAATCACTCCATCTTTTTCTCTCTTCATCTTTCCAAAGTTCTTCCCAACGAATTTTACAAACTCAATTTCTCGGAGTCACAGAGAACCCATCAGACACAGCTCCTCAAACTCAAGCCAGATGAACTCTAGATAGTGGGAAGCTCCGAACAAGCCTGGGCCAGGACCATGGAGAGTCTTTAATGAATTAGGTGATTTCCCTTTTTTTTGGGGGGGGGGAGAGAAGGGAGTCCATGAATTCCTTTGGTAGGTGGAAATCACAGAGACCTAGCACTTCCACTGTGCATTTCCATTAGGTTGTGTTATATTACCATATTCAAATGCACCATCATCTGTTTACTGCTGGGACCCTATCTGATGTGTAAATCTTTCCAATAAACCTTAAAAATGTTTTAAAAACATGACATAAATATTGGTAATTTTAAGAAGAGCAGCTTCAGTATCAGTGGCAGGTATATAGTAAATCGTCCTCAATACAACATTTTACGATCTATTCTTCCAATGTTGTTAAAAACATTTTGAGGATCATTTCATTTTGCATAAGACTGAACAACTTCAATTAATTGAAGCTTTCTGGTAATAAGTCTAAGAGCAAAGAGTAAGGCCACACAGCTGGGAGAGTAACAGCAAACAGTAGGAATGGTTGGGGATGAGGAAGCTGAAGCAGCCGCATGGAACTTTTGTGTCATGTGTGGTTGGGGCCAGGGTGATATTTGTAGGGTAGAAAGGTGGAGGGAGCTTAGTAAATATTTCTTAACACTGGGAACCTTGGAAACAACCAATGTTTCATCTGTGTTCATTGGGGCTGGGCAGAGCACCTTGAACATGGTAGGAGTTTATATATGTGAAGTGAGAGTGAGAAACTGAGAAAGCTTCTTTGGTCCTCAGATGGGTCGTGCCATTGGTGGGAATTTACCCAACACAGCCAGGGTTTCTGTCTTGGAGGTCTGAGATCTCTGTCCCTTACTATGAACATAGTGGACATTTCATTTATTTAGTGAGCTGGGGAACTTTTGAGGGTTGGAGGGAATTTTATGCATTTGATGAGTGACAGAAATAGATTGAGATCAAAGGGAGACACATATTCATTGAACCTTGCAAAGACTGAAAAGTTACCTTTATAAAACAATGGGCAATAGACTCATGGCAAGAGAAGAGTATGGTGAAGGTCATGCTGTGTGCTAGAGGGGAGGTAGGATTTGTGCTATTAGTCCTCACAATCTGGTGTATAGGTAAATATATTATGAAACACAAGGGGTAGGTTCTATTTATCCATGGATGAATATTATTTGCTATCAGAATGAATCAGGTTTAACTTTGTTTTGTGTTGTTTGTTTTCAATTTTTCACTGCTTATAGTGCTGAGAAATCTCATTTAATCCTTAAAGTAGAATGAAAACAGTTTTGTCATGGGAATTTAATTTAATAATTCTTTGAACTTGCTTTGAGTTACATGCCATTAAATACTAATGGTGACTGATAATTAATTTTTTAACACTGTATCAACTGGCAATTCACTTAGTCTTCCTATAATTTTGTTGTCAGGGCAGAATTAGAAAACATCAGATTTACAAAAATGATTTGCTTTGCAGACATTAGAGACCTTCCTTTTCTTAATTTCTGCCAAATATATGAAATACTTTCATCAACACATTAAATGACTAAAATTTATCTTATTATTTTAATATAAATCATCGTGAGCAAGTTTTAAATTAAAAGCCAGGACACAGAATTTGACTAGGTCAAGCAATAAAAATAAGAGTTATGTATATGGTGTTTATAATTAATTTGTAGTAGTGTAATATAAGCTAGTAGAAATTATGAGTCTTCCTTCAGTAATTATACATGTGCGTACTTCATCTTGTACAATATTTGGCTTTGGGGATCAATTAAGAATATTATATACAAATTGAACTATACCTCCACTAAATTTATTGGGCATTATATTGTTAAAATGTAATTGGTTTAGCAGCATTTATTGTCATTTTTAGTGTTAGAAAATAGATAATCTTAAGTATTTTGTAAGATATAATAAAATGAGGTTGGCTTGATTATTTTATTCCTGAAATGAACAAAATAAATACTGAACTATAATAGAGTACAACCACCTCAGCCAATTAAAATGGCTATAATCAAAAAATCTAATAAAAACAGATGGTGGAGGGGATGTGGCCAAAGGGAACCCTACTGCATTGTTGGTGGGAATATAAACTTGTTCAACCACTTTGGAAAGCAGTATGGAGGTTCCTCAAAAGACACCACATAGAGCTAGCCTATAACCCAACAATCCCCTTTTAGGCATTTATCCAAACTATCACAAACAAGGCCACATTAAAGCTACTGTTAGGTCCGCTCCTGGATGGCTAACAGACTCCACCCTCCTCGCAGCAAAGTCTCCACCCAGTACCTGCGTTACCTAGGCAACTGGGACACCTGGAAGAGGTCACATCTGCATCTGCTGAGGCTGAGGTCACATCTGAATTTGATGTGGCCACACCTTTCCCCGCCCATACCCTACATAAGGCCTAGCCCAGGCCCAGACGCCCTCTTCCTCTCTTGCTCTTCCTTTAGCTCTCTTGCTCTTGCTCTCTTGCTCTTGCTCTTGCTGCTCTTGCTCTTGCTGCTCTTGGTTCTATTCTAGCTCTCTCTCTTTCCCAGCCACGTGGAGTGCCAACCTTGCCTGGTCCCAGCAGGTCTACTGAATAAACCCCTTCCCTGAATACCACCTGAGTGCTACTGTTCTTACCCCTCTCTCTGCTCTTTTCTAGCTCTTTCCTCTCTCTTTCCTCTCTTTCCCAGCTCTCTCTCATTCCCAGGCCTTTCCCAGCTGTGTGGAGTGCCAACCTTGCCTGGTCTCAGCAGGTCTACTAAATAAACCTACCCCTTACCTGAATACCACGTGCGTGCTGGTGCAGTTCTTACTCGGCTACCTCTTTTCAAAAACCTAACAGCTACCAGCACAAATATGTTTATCGCAGCATTATTCACCATAGCTAAGATATGGAACCAACCCACATGTCCCACAGTAGATGAATGGATCAAGAAAATGTGATATATATATATATATACATATTTCCATGTATATATATATACATACATACATACATACAATGGAATGCTATGCCTCCATCAGAAAGAATGATACCACCTCATTTTTTAGGAAATGGAAAGACTTAGAAAAAATTATATTAAGTGAAGTAAGACAGACTCAAAGGAATGGGTTCTATGGTTTCCCTTATCTGCAATAATTAGTATATGTCTAGAACAAGCAGAAGAGGTCAAAAGCTATGTACATATAATCATATAACCTGATACTAAGTGAAATAAACCCCAAGGTAGGGACATAAGAGATTTTATCTTTCTTATTTTTCTTTTTAATGTACTTATAAGTTACTACGTGATTTTTTAAAATTTCTTTGTATTTTGTTCCCCCACGGTACAGCCCTGCTTTTACTGTATTTGATCCTGGTGTCCTGCATCTTGTATATATGTTTTTCTAATTTGGGGAGGGGAAGAGAAATAATAAAATGCTGAAATAAGGATACAGGATGACCAATGAGATGTACCAAAAAAAAAATCAAGATTGAGTAAAGAAAAGAATCGGGTTCACTCTTGGTTCTCAAATTTGGTTAGCTGATTCCAAATCTGACCTTGTCTATAGTGGGATCTAGGAATTAGTCACCAAGTCATTTGTAAGGTAATAAGTATATATTTAAAATGAGCTATGTAGCTCAAATTAGCTTTCAATTCACAATCCTCCTGTCTCAGCTTTCAAAGTTGCTGGGGTTGAGGGTTCACCATTGCTCTATATAATTCATAATTGCTGTTCTCCTTGTTTTCACTCATAGGACTTCTGTGATGTCAGAATCAGTTGTTTAACAGAATAGGAAATCAATCATTGCTTCTTCAAGGCTCATGAAAGATGCTTGCTGTGGTGCTTGAAAGAAATGGTGGGCAAGATGGACAAGATGGACTGGGGCAGCTCTGCAGACTTAACGGCCGTATCATGGTTCTGTGAGGCACAGACTATAGGCTGAGAGATGGCTTTTGGGGAGTTTGGAAACTGGAATTCTTTAGAAATTGCCTTGTACTATGTGATTGTTTTGTTTCCTTTGTATGTTTTTCCCCATGCCATAGCCCCTGTTGTCACTGTACTTGACTTTGGCACCCTGCATCTTGTAAATACATTTGTCTAATTTGGGGAGGGGAAGGGGAATAACAAAACGCTGAAACAAGGACACAGGATGACCCATTGTAACTATGAGACCCACAAGAGAGTATCTTGACAATGAACTTTACAACTTCGGGGAGGGGGGTGGGCAGGGAGAAGTGAGGGAGGAAGGGTAGAAGGACAGCAACAAAAGAGCGGGTAACAATGCTCGACAGGAAATGTGCTCATTGCCTTAATCATGTGACTGTAACCTCTCCGTACAGCATCTTTACAATAAGATGAAATTTAAAAAAGGAAATGGCCACCTGGCAAATTAGAAAAGAATCCTATCGACCTTCTTGACCTTCTCAATCCATGACAATGACAGGACAGCCTGTAAGATGTTCTCAATCTGTCCTTCATTTTAATGCAGATGGTGTAGTGGGGCCCAACTGGGTTCAGATGGAGGTGTTTTCATTCTAGTCACACACACTGAGATTTTTTTTTAAACTGACAGTTGTGGGCTGTGTTTCATAGATATGATTGCTTTGGTAATTCTAGGAAGAACAAACAGAACATAAACAGAGGATAAATTGTAGGGATTGATTCTGGACTAAGGAAGCGCAGCCATGGCAATTGTGGCTGATTATAGGAGACTTTGAGAACACAGAATTCTCCACCATCCTTTCTTCACATTTTCTTTCTGGAAGGATAATTAATAATTTTTACATATATATGGCCACGCATGTGTATGGAGACGTGTGGGTATATATACAAGTTCATATATTTTGTTATTCTAGCTCATTTTTGATTGGTTGATTCCAAATATCTATTTATTTAGTTTTGGTGGGTTTAATGCTTCTTGGAATTTATGCATTTCTTCTGGTTTGTTTGGGGGAATTATTCACAATAACCCCCATGATCATTTGTATTCTGGTGATATCAGTAATAATGTCTCCTGTTGTATTTATGATTACATTTATTCTACTCCCTCCTCTTTTTTCTTTGTGACACTGGCTAGCTCAAAGAACCATACTTTGTTATCTTTGCTAGTTCAATGATCTAGTCAATAAAAAAAAATAACTTGAGTTTCCTTGATTATTTATTTATTTTGTTTTAGAGGTGACACACAGCAGGGCTACCTTTACATATATTGAGTGATAAGAATATTTCTTTCCTTTTGCTTAGTGTCAGCTGTTCCCTCTTGAGTTGCTTGACTCATTTTCATCCATGTCCAGTGCAGCTGATAGGACCCGCTGATTGTGTGCCCTCCTCCTACCTTCCCTCAGATGGGCACGTGTATACACCCACCTTATATGAGGTAAAGAATGCAGTCATTTAAAAAGGATAAGACAAATTAAGAAGAGGCCCTTTGCTTCTTTATCTCTGGGGTTCTTTTCAGTATGTATATTATTTTGTATACATATGAAGAGGTGATTGGGTTTTAGAATTTGGTGTTTTTCTCCCAAGACTATCCTCTTGCGATCTCACTATGATGGGTATCTTGAATCTTGGTCAATATTCTGAATTCTGATAACAGCAAATGCTAGTGGGGATGTGGAGAAAGAGGAACCCTACTCTACTGCTTCTGGGAATGTAAAATAATACAACCACTCTGGAAATCAGGCAAAAACCATACAAAAACCCAACTAAACACAGTCATACCCTATGACCTAGCCATACCACTCCCAGGCATCTACCTTGAGCAACATAAACCAGGATATGACAAGGACACATGCACCTCCAAACACTGTTCACAATAGCCAAGATATGGAAGCAACCCAGATGCCCCACTACAGATGAGACCCCAAAAATGTGGTCCTTATATACTATGGAATTTTAAACAGCCATTAGAAAGGACAAAATAATGACATTCACAGAGGAATGGATGGAACTAGACCAAATTACGTTGAGTGGTGTAAGCCAAAATCAAAAACATACTCCCTGATATGAGGATGTTATATTTCAAATTTAACGAAATATGACCAACTGGATTTTAAAAAAGAATTCTTTCTACTCTTTATTTCATTTTTTCATCATAATATTTATTATTGCATATGTTCTGCTAATTTTATTTATAGTTTTTCATTCACCTCAGTGAGGAATTAAGCTAAGCTGATGTTTGAGATCTTTCATTTCTTAGTATAGGTACTTACTGTGGAAAACTTTGCTCTTTGAAATGTTTCCCTGTATTGCATAAGTGGTGGCACAGACTGTTTTCTAAATAATTTTTACTTTCATACTATCATGGTCAGAAAATATGCTTGAGTTAATTTTATCGTTTTAAAATTGTTTAAAACTTATTTTGTAGTCTTATGTATGATCTATCTTGGGGAAAATTCCAGGTCCACTGCAGATGAATCTGTATTCTGCTGCTTTACATAGAATATTCTATATATATTTGTTAGGTCTTTATTGCATTCAAACTCTGTTTTACTTCTTTTCCCTCTAAGTAATCTTTCTATTGTTGAAAGGGAGGTATCAAAGGTCCATACTGTTATCATCACTCATTTCTCTCCTCTGTTATATAAATATCTGCTTCATATTTTCAAGTATTCTCATGTTGCAGACATACATGATTGCACTTATGATATCCTTTTGGTTAATTGACTGCTTTGTCTCCATGTGGTTTCCTTCTTTCATTTGTGTGACAGATTTTTCACTGAAATGTTTTTCTGAGTGGCCATCCATACTGTCATTTGGCTCTCATTCGCACTGAATGCTGCTCTACCTTTGGATCTCATCACTTTTAGTGTATGTGTGCCCTTATTAAAGCTTGTAAAATGAGTCTGCTGAAGGCAGAGTGTGAAGTGTTGTTGGATCTTTCAAAAATGTTAGACCTCATATCTTTTGCTTGGAAGAAATCTACTTCATTTATATTTAAAGAGATTATTCAGAGATAAAACCATACTAGTGTTGTCATTCCATTAATTGTGTTTTGACTCCTGTCATTTTTTAATTTCTCTGATTTTATTTGCGTGTGTGTGTGTGTGTGTGTGTGTGCACGCGCGCGCGTGTGCATATGGGCACGTGTGTGCATGAGCAGGTGTGTTTATTAGTGGAATGTTTGTCTCTGAGAATGTCAAGATACTTACACAAAACATCTTAAGAATTATAATGATGTAAATAGTGATTCTTTATGTCTAGGGCAGACACATTTTAAGTCACCTCTCCACTAATGCTCAATGCCAAAGCAGTGTCAAATATTATATACTATGTTTTGTTAGTATACATACCAATAACAAAGCTTCTCAGTTAAGTGTGGTATTTAATAGTGAAAGAGCAATTATAGCAATCTGGGGTGGTAAAATTTCCAGCATCAACCCTTTTACTCTTTGGAGCCAATATTAAGTAAAATAAAGGTAACATGGGCACAGGCACAGATCTGCTGTAACCATCTGATAACCCCGAAGGCCGCTAAGTGATTAATGGGCAGGTTGGGGCTAAGGTGTGGGGACACTGGACAACGGTGAGATGGAACAAGGTGGAATGAAATTTCATTGCACCACTAAGAATAGCTTGCCATTTAAAAGTTATAAATTGTTGATTTCTGGAATTTCCCGCTTATTATTTCTAGGCTGGGCTTTACCCCAGGTAACTGAAACTGTGGAGTGTGAAACTGAAAACGGAAGTCTACACTACTCCGTTCTCAACAACTTCACTTCCACAGTGATTGTAAGAGGATAGCACGACCAATCACAGGCAAAAGCTTCCTGCTTTACCTGGCTCCCTCCATGCATTCTGTGCCAATGATGTAACAATGTCTTTTATTCCGTATTTTGTATTCCCTTTAGCAAATTGCTGTGGTTGCAGTTTTTCTCCTACTTTCTTTTTCCCTTTAACTTTTATACTAGAGTTAAAAGTGATTTATGTACTCCAGTGTTGGACTTTAGTTTTTATTTTTATTTTACTAGTAAAGATTGCCCTTTGGCAATTCTGGGAGCAAATCGAATGGTGATGAACTCCCTCAGCTTTTGTTTGTCTGGGATTGTTCTTATTTCTCCTTTATTTCCTAAGGTCAGAGGTTCAAAGTAGGCTTGTTCCTTGAACCCTTTGAATACTCACTTGGGCATGGATTCTGTCTGGTCCCTTGATTAACAGGGTTTCCACCCCACACCACCACCACCTGGGATTATTTTCCTCTTCTTTTGGTAGAACTGGGGCTGGAACAGAGGGCCACTTTGGTTTCTTCTGTCTTCAGATGACATCTCTAGCAGGCACATGAGCCATTGTGGACCCATTGGGAGTCCTTGAGAATTCTCCTGCCAGCCCACGGATCGGGCCTCTGGGTGGGTAGATGAACCTCAGACTGCAGCAGAGAGGGGCGGTACCCAGATCACAGGCAGGGCCTCTTTGGAATCTGCAGTTGGATTGGTGATGGCAGTCCTGACTCTGGGAGCATGGACAGGTGTGACTCTTATCTTGTCCCTGGGTAAGCTTAGTGGTCCCTTCACTATAGCTAACACAGGCCAGAGCCCAGACTGGAGACTATTTTGTAATTCCCAGCTGGTACTGAGTGAGGTTGGCAAGCCTCTTAGTCAAACACCTGGAAAGCAAGTATGGCTCCTCCTGGGTCCCTTGTTTGTTGGGTGAGAAGCATGTCAGGCCTAAGCTTGGCACACAGAGAATGAACCAACTTCAGTACTATAACCGGGAGTGCAGGAGTGAGCCTGCCACTTGGGTGTTGGACGGATAGTCCATACCTGGCCTTTGTAATCTCCTGCCTAGATCCCCAACACTCCATCCCTCAATGGTGCTTTCTAAATTCGTGTGGATGACAAATTATTGCTGTTGTTTGTACATGTTAGCTGAGGCACTTGCTCTGCTCTCTTGATGACTGAACCCTGAAGGGATGTCACTTGACTGAGTAAGAGTTCAGAGGAAGAAGATATATGGACACACTTGGATCAGAAACAACAATGGCAGATGGCACTGGACATTTAGGACAATTTGAATTGCTTCAAAGGGGATGTAGACGTGGGTCTTCAAGGACAGAGAGGCAGAGTAGAAGGTAAGAGTTTGAGAAAAGGATTTCAGATTCCAAATATGAGATATAGTCTTATTGGATCACTTTCAAAAGTAAGGGCTTAAAAAGAACCGTTGAAAGCATACCTTGTATGTTACCCAGAGCTGGCAGGAGGAACACATGCTGTGTAAAGATATCAATATCTCAAATCTCTTTGGGGACTGGGAAGATTTTTTTGAGCTCAGCTAGATGAACTCTAATAGGGATAAATAAAGTGTCTCACAGAATTAGAATCTAATAGAGTCTATTGCAACAAAATTTACAGGAGTCCTGGAATATGTGGACCTACCAACACATAAGACCTGATGTTTTGTTTGCCTTATAAAAAGAAATTCACAATGAACTAGAAGTACAGCATGGCTACTGACACAGATAGTGTCATCTTACACCACAGCAGTGCCAGGGTTACAGTTCCATGTGGAGGAAGTGAGTCTTAAGAGACTGAGATGATCTGACTCCCTCACTTTTAGCTGGGATGTCTTCAGTACAATCTATAACATCACTTTCATCATAATAAATAAGGCTGGTGATGACTACTTTCTTTCTTGAAGATTGAATGCACATAAAGTGTCTAATATAATGTCCAAGACATTAGTATCCAAGAATTATTTATTTCCTTCTCTACATTAATTCATTCTTAAATCAACACTGAATAAATCCTATCAGGACATCAGCAGAAATTAGGATCTGGGGCTGGGATGTAGCTCAGTGGCAAAGCGCTTGCCTAGCAAGTGCAACGTCCTGGGTTCGATCCCCAGTACCAAAAAAGAAAAGACAAAAAAAAATACAGTTAAAAAAAAACCCAAACAAATTAGGATCTGGCCTGAGAATAAAGATTCATGGTGAGGAGTACTACCATGTTCTCCTTATTGTCTTAAAGAGAAAATGAACACACATGGATAATATGACAAGTGTATATTTTATTGAGGGTTTTCACATATAAATGAAGTAAATCTAACCAGATTGGTTTTAGAAACCAGAACAAGAGCTTCCCTTTTCATTCTTCAACCCTTGTTCATCTTTCAGACCTGAGGCGAATAATGTATTTTTTTCCATTAGGGTTTTCTTAACCACAGTCTTTTAAAAGCATATTCCTACAGATGATTATTATTTTTGTCTCACTTTATGATTAAAGTTCATCTCCTCATTCAAGTGTAAATTCCAAAGAATCAGGGCCATGCCTGGGTTACGAGTCCTAATATCCTTGGCCCTTGCTATGAAATCAGGTGTCTGCATGGCCCTCAGATGCTGTGTTCCTGCCCTCAGATCTTACAGAAGGACTGATGCTACAAGATAGTTAGCCTCAAGAGAGGTGAGGAAAACACAGCCCCTGTGCACACACAGCAGAAGGCAAACCATTTATTCCGATTTACACATGCCCCTGGTCCAGGGGTTCAGCTCCATTCCTCCAGTTCTGAGTGTATAACAGGGTCTACCTCCACATGTGGCTATGTTACTGAGAATAAATGGGGAGAAATAACTTTGCCTACCTCAGGACATTTTCAACGTTAATGAAGTGGAAAATAACAGCGAAACAAGGTCACAGCCAAGGCAAGGGCTTTAGGCAGAAGCAGCCAGAGCAGGCACCTGAGGACAAGGGGCCCATTTGGTTGGGAGGGCACCTTAGTCATGCAAATTAATGGAGAGGAAGTCAGGGGGGTGTTTCCCTGGTGATGAACAATGATGACAAGGGACTGGAGACATATGGCAAAGGAGGAAATGCAAAGTTATGTCAGCTTGCAATGATTCATAAATAACAGCAAGAGGTCTGCACAGGCAGATTGAAGGCATCCAGGGTGTTATGTAATCATGCCTGAGTGATGCATGAAGGCATTGAACATTTTAATGTGCACAGTCTGAAATGCCTGCTCTCTTGAAGAGGCCTGCGGCTTTGTGGCCCCAGAGACTCAGTTTGCACAGCTACAAAAAAACCAAAAACAAAAAAACATGTTTTAAAAGAATGATGATTTTTCTAAGGGCTGAGAATCAGCTACATCTCTAAAAATACCTCTGGAAATCATTCTTTCATCCACTCATGTGTGAATTTGTTTATTCAGCAAAGTTAGTGTCTCCTTTGTGCCAGCTTCTAGGGTAGCTGGTATGCTACTTCCCATTGCTGTGACTCTTGCTCAATGGATGGTCACTTCCTTGAGGATGATTGCACCCCTATGCACACTGGTGTCCCTGTCTCTGCTTGTGTCCATGTAGAATCTTTTCTCCACTCTTCAGCCAAGAGGATCATTCTCAATCATGTGTCAGGAAGTGTCTAACTCCTGTTGTAACCTATCTCCCTTCCATCCTCTGCAAACAGCATCTACACCTGGACATCTTCTACCTCATGCACATTTTTTTAAAACAACATTTCATATGATAACAACTGTGTGTGTGTGTGTGTGTGTGTGTGTGTGTGTGTGTGTGTGTGTGTGTTGCTGTTCCATTCTGATTCCATTGGCTGGTGGAGGGATGGGTTTATATCTGATCTGCGCCAATCAGATAGCCTTCTCGTATCAGGGCTGCAGTGATTGGTCCAGATTTAGGCTTCTGTGAATCAATCAGAGAAATTTCATGACAGATTATTGGAGCTAGGGATTTGTCAGGATTCAGAGGGCCAAGGCACTGTGCATTAGTTTTCTCTTGATGCATAACATATTCTCACAAATTCGGTGTTTAAAACAAGAGTTATTAACTCATACTTGGAGAGAGAAGCATTTTGTTTACTTATCTAAGTTTTCTTTTCAGGCTCTGGGAAAGAATCTACTTCCAAGTTCATTCTTTTCAGTAGGATCCATTTTCTTCCTGTTGTAGAATTAAAGTCTTGTCTTGCTGATTGCCTACCTGGGGCTTTTGTCACCTGCTTCTGAATTCCTCCCCAAGAGGCGCCCTTTGTCATCAAGCCAGAAAGAGCACAGCAGATCTGCCTCAGGCTTGGAAGTCCTGAATTATTCTTCTAAAATCTGGAGACAATTTTTCTGCTTTTGACGAGCTCATGCAGTTAGATCAATTCTGTATCTAACTTAACTGTTGTAAGGTCAACTTGCTGTAAAACATAGCCCAGTAGAAAACTTTGAATTTTCCTTTCTTCTTCTTCTGGCTATGTATATCTGTGCAAGTGTTACTACACCAAGGATCTCCTTGGCACTGAGCAGAGCTATGCCTTGAAGCTCTCCTCTTGAGAGAAGAAGGGGAACATAAGTTATGCTAGAGGAGAGGCACCATAAACATAGATGGACCATCACAGTAGATAGAGCTCTTGTGTCCAAGTAATATGTACTAATAAAAGTTTAAAAAAGGAACGAAGGAAGGAAGGCAGGAAGGCAGGCAGGAAGGAAGGAAGGAAGGCAGGAAGGAAGGCAGGAAGGAAGGAAGGAAGAAAGGAAGGAAGGCAGGCAGGAAGGCAAGAAGGAAGGAAGGCAGGCAGGAAGGAAGAAAGGCGAAAGGAAGGAAGGAAGAGGCAGTCCAATGTGGTGCAAAGAGAAGAAATAAGTAATACTTTATCTTCATGTGGTGAGTTTGATTCCAGATAGATCTCTGCAATCATCTATTCTTTGCATCAAGCTAACCAATAATTTCTACTAGATGTTTTGAGGTGGGTAACTCATACAAATAAAAATTTTAAACCTTGTAAATAACGATGCTGTAAAATCAGATTTTTCACTACTCTTGGCACAAACAAAATTGTGTACAGGACCGTATGGAAGCTAATCCGTGAACACATTTACCCTTGTCTCTCACTACCCACTCCCACCACATATATTCATATATGAACACACGTACTCACACATACACATACACGTGTATATACGCAGCATGCACACACATACACAAGCTGTAATCACACATGGAATAAAATACACTTTCCAGGGTACACATAGTTTTTGTATATAGGTGCTAGCCTTTGCAGGAATAACTCCTTCAAGTTGATGCCACTAAACTGATTCCTACTACCATTTAGCTCTCACTTTAGACATCAGTTCCCCTGAGAAATTTTCCCTGAGGCTGTCCAAGAAAAGTCCTGCACCCACATTCTCAGCACCATCTATTTTCCTTATAATAGCTGCTATCATGCTGCTTTATGATTTTTAATATTCTCTCCTGTTTAAGTTGTATGAAGAAAAGCGCTGTCTCATTTATTGTGGCCTATGAGAACGTTTTTGTGGAGTCAAAGACTGATTTGGCATCACGTAGACGGCATCTGAAAAATGAATCTTCTACCACTAGAGAACAACTTGAATTTCACTCTCAATTCTCTTACTCTGTCTCATCCTGGTCTTCTTTCTTGCATTTTTCTATCCTTGAACTTATGCCTGCACTCAGGATCATGGGCTTTAAAAATCATTTGAACCTAATAACTAAGGCTATTCTGTATTTACTTATCTTACTATGTTCTCTTCCCCTTGTTTTTGCCTTTTGATTAGGAAAAGCTCTAGCTTTTTTGGCAATGCCCCAGCAACATCACAGCTGGTCTCTCTTGTTTGACTTTCCAACATTGCACTGATTCACACAGCTTCCAATCTGCCAGATTAGACTTGGAATTGGCATTGGGAAACCAGGCATCAGCTGTCATCTTTATCTTCTCCATCTCTCCCTTCTCCCTTTCAACTAGTTGGTAATATCTTTCTTCCAAGTGCCTGGTTCTAACCATTTCCAGCAAGTCTCACCAGGGGAGAAGCATAGCGTTAACACCCATCTACCAGTGGGTGAATTCTGGAAACAGGGATATTGCTGATATTGACTAATAGCCACTAAATCTGAAATGAACTCTAGCTCACGTCGAATTACAGCTAATCACTATCCAATTGCTATTAACTGGATGCTTAAAAACCAGTGTGTCCAATGGAATTCTACGCCTCCATCAGAAAGAATGACATTGCCCCATTTGTTAGGAAATGGAAAGACTTGGAAAAAATTATATTAAGTGAAGTAAGCCAAGCCCAAAGAAACATAGGTTCCATGATTTCCCTTATTTGCAATATCTAGTATATGTATGAGTTAAGCAGAAAAGGTCAGATATGGTGATGTTAGGAAAATGAACCCTAAGATATGTATTTCAAATGTTTTTTTTCTTTCATGCATTTGTTTCTAACTCATTTATAAGATTATTTCATTGTTGCTTTGTATGTCACTCCCCCACAGTATAACCCCTGCTTTCACTGTATTTGATGTCGGTATAATTTGTGGAGGGGAAGGGGAAAAACAAGTCGTTTAAATAATGATACAGGTGGACCTGTTGCAACAATGAGAAGTACAAGTTGTCATGTCAAAAATGAACTTTACAACTGGGGGGGGCGCTGGGAAGGTGGCTCAGTGGTAGAGCGCTTGCCTTGCATGCTCGAGGCCCTGGGTTCAATTCCTCAGCACCACATAAGCAAAAAGAAAAAAGCCGGAAGTGGCTCTGTGGCTCAAGTGGTAGAGCACTAACCTTGAGCTGAAGAGCTGAGGGACAGCGACCAGGCCCAGAATTCAGGACCCACGACCGGACCAAAAAAAACAAAACAAAACAACTTGGGGGGGGAGAATTGGGGTGGAGAGGGAGTATGGGAAGGGATGGGAAGGGTAAACAAAGGAGGAGGCTACAATGCTTGATAAGAAATGTACTCACTATCTTGCCCATGTAATTGTAACCCCTCTGTACAGTATTTTCACAATAAAAAAATTCTGCTTATAAAAACAAACAAACAACAACAACAACAAAAAAAACCAGTGTGTCCTCTCAGTTTGTCACATTCCCAACGCACTGTACTACTAATCTATGTCAACTTCACTTAATTTGTTTCCAGCAAGGTTCTTGGATGTAGGTTCCTGTGATTTTGTTGTTGGACCACTTTCATATGTCAGAGCAGTTGGATCTAATCCTTCTCCACTTGACTATGTTTTCTGGTTAGATCTTGCTGATAACATAGATCTATGTAACTGTGAACTTCTGAACTCCATTGGAGATGGATATCGATGTGTAGCAGACCCTGGTTGCCAAGTCTTTTGGAATTCTACATCTTAGTCTTGTAGGTCACTCTTCACATCTGCCCTCATTCTCCTTCCTCTCTACCCAGGGCTCATCGTACAAAAGTCATATACATCTATATACTGATTATATTGCTCCCTACATCAAACTTCTTTCCTCCATTTTTCCAGTAAGAACATATTTGAGGAGGTAGGAACTCTCATATATGAATTCAAATTGATTGTGATACTACTTCTATTATTACTGTTGTTCAAAGTTCTCTGAGCTTTATTGTTCCAAATAATGAAAAAGTCATGTTGAAACACAATATTAACTCATGATCCTACTTGTCTAAAGTTCATCTGGGAACTTCAGTTTTTCTAGGCTAGTTTTGCCAACCATTCTCTACTTCTGTTTTCTTTCCAAACTTGTTACTACTCTTATGACTCTAAGAGAAGCAGGTTCTTGAAATCTTTCTCTTAAGGACCAACAATCACAGATTTTGGAATATTACCATATTCCATCATTCTATTTTAGGTTTTCTTTTTCCATTCTTCTATCTTCAGTTATCAGTGACTTAAAAATAAAAATTCTCAAGATATCACTTGTGAGGGTGTGTGTGTGTGTGTGTGTGTGTGTGTGTGTGTGTGTGTGTGTGAGTGAGTTACAGTCCTTGAAAGCAAACCAGGTTTCCTTCAACTTACTATTTATTTGGGATACCTCAGCACACAGGCCAGAAATGAGTACCACATCTGGGTGCTCTGAGCCTTAATGCTGCTGAACGTGTAGAACTAGTATAATGAACAATGTCATCTGTGATAATAAATGCTTCTGTTCTCTAAATGATTCTTGCGTCTGCAGACAGTCCTGTGATTGCTTCCCCACAGGTTCTGAATACCAATAGGGAGATTCTAGCCAATTAATCAAGGAGGCTAAAATGGAAAGGTTTTGTGTTTCAAGGTGCTCCAATCTCTATTGCCAACTTTTCTTCTGGGACCCACCAAATGGAGGAGACTAGAGATGAAAAGACAGCAAGCTGTAGCTTCATGGAAGACCAAGAATAGGCTAATATCAAGGGGCTTGCTATGCATTCCTATTCTTCTGATTAGAGCCCCTCAAGCATTGCTCTTTTAAGGTGAAATTTTCTTCCTAATCATGCCCCTTGACATCTCTTGGCCTACCTTGTCCTCTTTCCTAAGTAGCTTTAAGAACTGGAAAAATTGGGTCTCATGATTCACCCGATCAATAAAGGTCTGGGTAGTTTCCCCTACAATGTTCACTTTTACAACACTCGTTACAGACTGACTTTAGTTTTGATGACTGAAGGGCTCCATTTCAAGTTTTTGGAGGTGGAGAGTATCTCTTCATAATCCAATCTGTCCTAAACTTACTACGTGGTCTAGGTTGTGCTCTAACTCATAATCCTCCTGTTGGAGCCTCCTGAGTTGAGATTATACACTTGGCTTAATGGGGGTGGGGGTTCCTGAAAGAGTCTCTCCATCCCAAAGCACCAGCTCCAGGAAACATTTTTATATCTACCCCGTAGGAGAGTTTCTTTAAGTACATGTTGGAGAGCTAAGACATCATTAATTGCTTTAAAGACTAAGTTTTTTTGAGACTTTTTGTAGTAGTTGGTTTTGATCTTCTGTCCCTAAAACAAAAATTCATGTGGCATCTTGTTGTTGGATTAAAGCATTCTAAATAGCCTTAAGTATCATTGTATCACTTGGTTATAAGAAGCAAAACTTTACATACAATACTGTATACTACTGAAGTTGTCTTTAGGTGTTATTGAAGGTAACCTTCATATCCGCAGGCTGCTTACTTGACCTCGAACTATATCTACCCATTGTTTTCCTATGGGGATTAGAACTTTATGTGTATATATATATATATATATATATATATATATATATATATATACATATATATATAATTGAAGAAGGAAGGCTAACAGATCAATTTCTATGAGGAATCTACTAACCATCAAGGCTGTTCCTTGAGTGGTTTATTAGTATTCATGACTTCTCATCACTCACATTCCAACACTGAGGAACTGGCATTTATACTATCTCATAGTTTTTCTGACGTCCAAAACCACTTATAGATTCTTTTTCCATTTTCTTTTTTCATTTTTTAGCAGTTCTTTCCTACTTGAATGGTTCAAGCAAACCAGAAAACATGTGAACTATATTATTTGTGAGATTCAGAAGGAAAAGCATTTTCTATGCACTCAAAGACGTGATCAATGAGGATGTCTCTTCACCAGCAAACTCTCAAAACATCAAGAGAACAAGTCAGACTGCCCTTCAATCTGTTTGCTCTATAATGGCCATGAAGTGAAGGGTGATGGGTGTTATGTAAGTAACCCTCAGCAATAGTTGAATAAGTAGCATGCGAAGTCCTTTGGCCCAGGAAGAATTGGGGTTAACTTAATTTTGATGAACTTCTTGCATGGTTCTCACTTGAATATGAGAAATAAGGGAACTTCTTGCATGGTTCTCACTTGAATATGAGAAATAAGAAATCACTTTCCTGACAACAACACACAGGAATTGGGGAAGATCTTTAGATTGTTTCTCATAGTTTTGCCATTTTGAAGAAATGATTCTACTAGTCTATGAGCAGGAGCAATCTTTCCATCTGTATTTTTTTAGGTTTTTAAAATTTTATTGTTAAGATGGTGTACAGAAAGGTTACAGTTGTGTTAGTCAAGCAATGAGTACATTTCCTTTTGAACAGTATCACCCCCTCCCTTGTTCATTCTCTCCCAGTTGTTCCCCTGCTGGCTGTCCTCCCCTTCCCTTCCCCCACAAGTTGTATAGTTCTTTTCAAACATAGTGTCTAGTACATTTCAGTGATGAATTGGTTCACCTTTGTCCCATTATTTCTGTGCTTCCTCTTCCCTTCTCTGAATCAGATAAACATATACAAGACGAACGGTACAGAAGTAAAAAACAGCAACGGAAGGGAATAAACCAAAGAAAAAAGGAGAGAAAAAAAAGAATCACAAACCATACAATTAAAAAACCCCTCTTGCTTTCATTTCGTGGAGTTCACTTTAATAAGCATCCTTTTACGCGATCCTATGCACATGGCTATTGAGTCTTTGAGATCCTCTCTGAAGAAGACCCTCCTTGTTTCTCACTGTGTGAATGCTTAGACTGCTGGTTAGTTAATAAGAATAAGCCAGACCAAAAGAAACATAGGCTGTCTGTTTTCCCTCATTTGTAATAATTAGAATATGCCTATAAATCTACACATTAATTCAATGGATAATAAAAGATAAATAATTACACCTGGACATGATTAATTAAACAAGTCTACACAATCTTTCCATCTTTTAGTATGTTCTTTGATTTATTTCCTCAGGATTTTATATTTTCATTTTAGATCATATTCACCTCCATGGTTATGTTTACTCATTGATAATTTGTTTTATTTTTTGAGGCTACTGTCAATATGAAGGTTGCCCTCATGTCTTTCTTAGCCTATTCACTATTTGTATACAGAGAGAGAGACAGAGAGAGAGAGAGAAAAGGAGGGAGGAATGAAGGGAGGGAGAGAAAAGATACATATTGCCAGTCCTGGGCTTGAATTCAGCATCTTGTGCTTTCTCTACTTGCTTGCTCACAGGTGAATCCACAACTCCAATTTGGCACTTTCTCTTGATGCTTGAACTTGGCCTGGGCACTCTCCCTTAATGTTTTTGCTCAAGGCTAATGCTCTACATCTTGAACCATAGCTCTGCTTCTGGCCTTTTTTTTTGTTGTTGTTGTTAATTGGACATGAGTTTCATGTACTGTCTTTATACTGCAGCCCTCAAATCTCAGCCTCCTGAATAGCTAGAATTACAGGCATAAGCCACTGGCACCTGACTACTCATATTTTAAAATTACTAAGTTAGTTATTTTAAAATATGAGTAGTCTGTAAATCAATGAGAAATGTTCTTCTAAAAATCAATGGGTAGAATATATAAAAGAAAATTAAAAATATTTAAAGAAAAAGTATACTTGATGTCATCAATATTTTTAACTAAAAATAGAAACTAAGTTTTTCACATCTGACTTTAGAAATGAAACAGACTTGTTACAGACTTGGAACTGTCATGTCTGTATGCTATGGAAAATTTAAACAAATATAGTAATTTTGTAAAGTGTTTTTGCAAATCTTTGTCAACATTAAAACTATGTACAATCTATATATCTGAAATTCCACTTAGATAATTTTTATTGTAAAGGTGTTTGAGGGAGTCACAGTTACATAAATAAAGTAATGAGTACATTTCTTTTTGATAATTTTATACTACAAAATTTACCTTATATTACTGAGGTAATAGCATAATTCTTTCAAAATATGTATGTGAAGACAACTTTATTGTGCTGATCCTTGTAATTGCCAACAAGATAAGCGGAAACTACTAGTGGATCTTTGAATTGAAAGGAGTGTAGTTAAATTAAATATAGTAATGTGCACAACTGATATTAGAAATAATAAAGCAGTTAATAATGTTAATAATGAAGTGCCAAAATGAAAATGTGTCCAGTATATAGAGTTTCAGGGGAGGGGAAAAGAAAGGAAGCCACAAAAGGATATGCATTCTATAATCTCAAACCTTAGTACTATGTTTGTAAGGGTAGATTGTAAGGGAGAATTTTATATCTTGTTTATGTACTTTAAAATCTAATTTAGGGAAGTGGTGCAGAGGCTCAAGTGGGAGAGCACTAGCCTTGAGCTGAAGAGCTCAGGGACAGAGCCTGGGTCCAGAGTTCAAGCCCCGTGACCAACCAGAAAAAGAATCTAATTTAGCTACCGTGGTAGAATTTTTACTTAGTTTTTCATTTGGACTTTGCATTTTTTAGAAGTAACTATCTTCTTCTCTAAGCTTGAAAAATAATTGATTTTTCCTTCCAGGCTAATCATTGCTATTCTAACCTTCTGCTCATGGAGAGTTTCTATTCTCTTTAGATGCTCTTCTTATTTGCAGCAAATCAGTCTTTCCTGTTCTCAGGAGGTATATACTTTTTTCTACCAATCACTTTTGGCTTTAGGTAGATTTCTTTACCTTGCTGTAAGTGTTCTTAGCTGTAAGAAGCTTTGAAAAAATCATATTAAGTGAAGTAAGCCAGACCCAAAGAAACATAGGCTGTCTGGTTTCCTTCATTTGTAATGCCTAGAATAATTCTAGCAGAAGGTCACAATAGCTCAATAGCTATGTCCCTATGACCTTCTAGAATGATGCTAATTGAAATGAACTACAAGATATGGAAACAAGAGCTTTTTTTCCTTAGTGTACGGTATGCAGTTTTTTCTTTTTGCCTCATTTTTAATTTTCCTTTGTCACTGTTTTTGATTTTGGTAACTTTGTATTGTGTATAGTTTATCTGATTTGGAGATGTGAGGGGGAACACAGAAATGGTGAGACAGAGGACAAAGGGTGAAAACAATGAATCAATGATACAAGATATTATGCTTGAAATGAACTTTACAACTTTGAGGAGGAGGAGAGTCAGGGGCAGGGGGAAGGGATAGCAGAATGGAGGGGATACCAATGTTCAACAAAAACTTTACTCATTTCCTTACTTATGTAACTGTAACTTCTCTATATATCACCTTTACAATAAAAAAGAAGCAAATCTATTTTCACAAACGCTAAAGGGATATCAGTTTCCGGTGACTGTGAACTGTTACCTCATTTGCACTGGTCCTCTAGGGCTGAGGTTTGCATTTGTAATTTCCTAATGTGTGAATGTGCTGCCAGAAATAGGGACAAAATCTGTCCCAGGGCACCCAGAGACTGTTTTCAGATGTAAATATGCAAAATCATTTACCAGAAGGCACACATCATCTTCATGCTTTCTCCCTGGCTTTGTCAATTGCCTTCCTTTTTTTCTTATTCTTCCAGTTGTTACCTTCTGCTTTCTTCATCTTCACACACATACATGCACCCGTTTGCGCGCGCGCACGCACACGCACACACACACACACACGCACACACACACACACACACACACACGGCTTGTTTTAAGTTAAGAGATTCATTAGGAGAAATGGTTTCATTCATTTGCATCATGACCAAACCACAATCAATCACCAAGAACAAAGGGCAAACTTAATCAACTGGAGAGAAGGGTCCATCAAGTCCCTCATAGGTACTCCAGTGAAGAGAACTAAAATTCTGGGGTAGAAATGATCCATTCCACTTTAGTTATGTCCAATCAGATCTATCTGTGACTTAGGCCATACACAGGACTAGGACATTAAGAGCTATCTCAGCTGCAAACGCAGGGCACACTAGGACACCACCAAGATATCTGTATCCATAATCCTCCAACTAGTAATTGACAGAGTTACCCACGCTGTTACTCCCAAACCCTGGATACAACTAACTGTAGTACTTCCGCCATCTTGTATGACTCCAAAGATGGCACTATTCCCAGTGGCTGTGATCCCTGCCATGCCCTCATGAAGAGTTTCCATTCTTCATCCCACTTTCTTAAAGGGTTGTAGGGCTATCTTTCCTGTGCTATATACATTCTGTGCTTGCTGACATCCACTTTCAGCTCCTGTAGCTTTACTCCCTCTTTGCAAGTACTAAGTTCATCAGTGAGATCAGTTTATACATCCTAAGTAAATAGGTTGGGTTTGCATTCGTCTACGAATCAGGTGAACTAACAAACTGCAGCACATGAAAAACAGCTATCTGCTATGGGCGCCTGGTTTCTTCAGTTATGGATTAAGTAGTTTGATGCCGATTTTCAAATGGGGAAGTTCTGAGATTTGGAGTAGGCATAAATTAGTTTATGTGAGGCTGCTTGTCTAAAGCACACAAGTACCACTGCATTGTACTTGGTCTATTTTCCCAGAATGTTGACTGAAACAGGCTCAGATAGGAGAGGGGATAAACAACTAATTCCAAAATCACCTTCACATCTTATAGTAATTTTGCTATATACTTATCTACTGATTGACCTAAGATATTCTTATATCTTCAGCTCTACACTTGTAGTTATAGCATTTATTAGACTGACTGATGTAATAACAAGTATTTACCTGAAGTAGAAGATGAGAATCAAGACAACCCTCCCAAGTTGTCTCATTTATACAAGTAGCAGAATTGGCACTCCTGTATCTTGACCAATCAGAAGGCCAGCTGGTGATAGAATCAATCTCATCTGTAAAGAATGGCTCCTGAAAGCTTGATGCTCATATACTTCTTGGCTTTACTCTGTGGCACCTTTGTAATCACGGGAACTTGGTTGAAAAATTTACCTAGGCTGGTTATTAGCTAGCTGTGTAATGGTCTGGATAATTATTTTATTTTCCGAACCTCATTTCTCATTTATAATGTAAGATTAAAACATCTAAGGTTATTGAGGAGATCTAATAGGTTAGTGTGTGAGCGCTCTTTGTGTAAGGCCTTGTATACAGAAAGAGCTTTATAAATGATTGCCATTAAAAATGATCCCTACAGAATAACTACTGGGAGAATGGGAGCTATGTAAGTCTAAAAGAAAATAGGGCCAACTTATGAGAAATTCCCAAGAAGTGACTAAAATTGACATGGTAGGTGATAAAGACAAATGGGAATTCTTGTATACTTAAACATTGTTTCTATCTTTCTCCTGAGAGTTAGATTCCTAAATTAACAATGCTCTTCTCTTTACCTTCAGATATTAAGACAAAATGTTTTTAAATTGTGTGAATCTGTTTTTATTCAAAACTATTATTCACCACTACCTTAATACTAGGACCTGTTCTAGATCCCACAAATATGAGCACAAACTATTTCCCATTGCACAGCTTGTTATTGATATCCTCAGCCTCAAATCTGAAGTGATAGCACTCATTAGATTGGCCAAAACAACTGGTTCATGGGAAGTTTAGTGTTTCTCTTGGAATGGGAATTAGACTCCTACAGTCCTAGACCTGGAGCTGACCTGAGTGAGTGTATATAATCTCTGTTGCCCATGGAAGTAAGAACGTGCTGTCTATGTTCATGGCAGGCAATCTCTCTTTCCTGCTGGAATATCTCTGATAATCGCTTCTTCAAAAAGGCAGTCACAGATGAATGGATCAAGAAAATGTGGTGCACGCACGCACACACACACACACACACACACACACACACACACACACACACACACACTGGAATTCTATGCCACCATCAGAAAGAATGACACTGCCCCATTTGTTAGGAAATGGAAAGACTTGGAAAAAAATTATATTAAATGAAGTAAGCCAGGCCCAAAGAAGCATAGGTCTCATGGTTTCCCTTATTTGCAATAACTAGTATATGTCTAGGATAATCTTACCAGACAAGCAACAAAGGCCAAAAGCTATGTACATATGACCATATAAGATATTCTAAGCAAAATAAACCCCAAAACAGGGACACAAGAGGTTTTAGCTTTCTTGCTGTAATTTTTAATGTATTTAAAATGTACTATGTGATTTTTTTTGTTTCTTTGTATGTTCTTCCCCCATGGTACAACCCCAGTTGTTACTGTATTTTATTCTGGTGTCATGCATCTTGTGTATTCATTTTTCTAATTTGGGGAGTGGAAGGGAAATAACAAAATGCTGAAATAAGGATACAGGTTGACCCATTGTTGCAATGAGATGTACAAGACACTATGTTGAAAATGAACTTTACAACTTTGAGGGGGGCGAGGGAGGAGTTGGGGAGGTGGAGCAGGAAGAGATGTCAGGGGAAAACAAAGGAGGGGGTAACAATACTCAATAGGTACTCATTACCTTACTTATGTTACTGTACCCCCTCTATACAGTATCTTTACAACAAAGCATATATATTTAAAAAAAAAAGAAAACCAAAACCAAAAAGAGGTGGTCACATTTTTTTGGAAAGTTTTGTCTTTATGTGTTTTCCCTTTTGGGGGCCAACTGTATATCTTTATTAACTGATTTTATAGGTGATTTTGGCTATAACTCTAGTTCATTGTCTTTCTATAATAACAAAAATAGAAACAGGGGATTCTGAAAAGCCTGTAGGATTTTATGATGCTTTTGGCACTTGTACACCACATGAGTGTGAGCAACAATCGGAACCCTTGTATAAAGACAGAAATGGTGGCATTCTTCTGGTGGTGTCTGAGTGAGGGTTATCCTATTTGGCTCAGGACCTGTTACTCTGCAGGCCCTCAGTATTTTATCATCTATTCTCACTTAACTTTTTGGTTGTACTAGCATTTTGAGCTCAAGGCCTCACTCTTCCTAGACAAGTTCTGTTCCATTTGAGCCTTGCTTCTATCCCTTTATGCTTTAATTATTTTTCCAATAGGATTTCATTCACAGTTTTGCCCAGATTGGTCATAGGCCAAGATCTCATCTCTGTATTCTTGCTTTCTTTCCTCTCTCTCCTTCAGTTTTTTCCAGTGCCTTTATATCTGGAACTCATAACTGAACTAAATAGTTCAGTCTTTACAAATTATCACAGGACAAATCAGGACTAGCAATTCAGTCTCCCTTGATTTCATATTCCTGTAACTTTTTCTAAGTGCTTTCCATAAAACATGATAAAGAAGTTGATTTTAGTTTATCTTGTATACAGAGTTCAGTTCTTGAGATGCGTTGACTCTTGCCCATGGATCCTCACTGATGAGAAAAGCTTAATTACTTATGTAGGAATATAATAAAGGTGACACCTTCAGTCAATGACTTGATTCTCCAGCTTCTGGAAGGTCTAGTTGGCCCCACTGAGCACTAAAAGACACTGACTTGTGTCATAAAGAATTTGAGCTTACCAGAACAAGAAAAGTGTGAAGTTTGCTAAATTATGAAAGAAGGTATAGAAGATAGTTTTTTTCCCCCTTGGAAGCCCATTTGTTATACTGGAAACAGCTCCTAGAAAGTAAATGTGGGTGGTCCATTTTTATGTCAAAATTGGTGAAATTGAGCCACAAGGTTCTCAGATATTTGGTTTGCCATTATTCTATGAAGATGACTCTGAATATTAACATGTGTGTCAATAGGTTTAGTGAGGAAGATTTCCATCTCCCATATAGGTGTATAATATGTAATTTCCTGGAGAATTGAATAGAGTAAAAGTGTTTGGATAAGTGGCATCAACTCTTTATAGTTTCATTGGAGTCAAGGTATGGTTATTCTCTGGCTTTTAGATGGACATGTACTGAAATTTATACATTCAACCCCTCTGTTCCCAGCTGACAAGCTTGATCCAGAGCTACCATTAGTTTCCAGAATATTGACTACTGTTCCCATAACCACAGGAGCCAATTCATTAGGAAAGAGAGAGAAATGGGGAGAGGCAGAGAAGGAGGGGGAGGAAGAGAGGGAGAGGGAGAGAGGGAGAGAGAGAGAGAGAGAGTCCAGATGTGCAAATGATCATGGTAATCCTTAGCTTAGTCGTGCATGTCAGATGCTGAGGTAGGCACTTAGGATGCCAAGCATGAGCAAAACTAGAATTGGTGTCAAACATTATAGTATTGACAACATGTGAGGTAGATACATGCTGACTAGTGCTCATGATGACAATTGGTAACTGTGAGTTTTACAAATGCATTAACATTTGCTGACACTTCTATCTCTCCCATCCCCTAGTGGCTCCTTCTCTGAAGGGTTTTTAGTTTTGGACCCCTCTCATGTTTTCTGCCACATAAAACATGCTATGAATACAAATATATGTGGAATAAATAGGAAAAGAGTTGGATACTAGAAATTGAATGGAGAGCCGTGGTAGAGAAGGAATTGCAGGGCACAGTTAAACGACGGCCATTCATCTGGTATAGGTTTATGTATTTGTCTTCAGCTAAAGAGTGAATTTTGAGTATAGCAGAAGTACATTTGATTCACTTTCATGGAACATTTATTAAGTAGCTACTTTGAATCAGGATCTTTTCTAGGCATGGAGAGATCGATAAAACAGAGACCTTATACTGTAGTAGCTCAGAGTATAGCCAATGGAAGTGTGTATCATTCTCCTTAAAATCCTCTTCTCTACTGAAAAGGTGAAGAGGGCCTAAGACTGAGAAGATGATCACAGAAAATACAATGTGCGGGGCTGGGGAGAGGCTCAGTGGTAGAGCGTTTGCCTTGCATGCATGAGGCCCTGGGTTCGATTCCCCAGCACCACATAAGCAAAAAGAAAAAAGCCAGAAGGGGCGCTGTGGTTCAAGTGGTAGAGCACTAGCCTTGAGCTGAAGAGCTGAGGGACAGCGCCCAGGCCCAGAGTTCAGGCCCCATGACCGGACCCCCCCCCCAAAAAAAGAAAATACAATGTGCAATCCAGGAATATATCTGTCCACTTTAATAAATCACTTATTTGGATTTAATTTCCAAGGAAAATCCAGCTAAAGCTAGTGAAAAAGACGTTCAACATCCTTGGAGCACAATGTTGTTTTTTTTTTTCTTTTAACCTTGGTGAAATAGGAAGGGCAAATATTTTAAAATGTTTAATTATTAAAGTGCATCTTTCGCCTTGGTGAACTATTCCAATGGGTCTCCAGGGAGATTCTTTCAACCTTTATAACAAACAGTCTCTTGGATTCAATATAAAAGCTATAAGAGGCAAATCTGGCTCAGTTGTGGACATTTTGTAAAGAACATTGATTTGCCTACCACATACAAAAGACAGGTAGCATCCAATTAAGGGAAATTCTGTTAATTGCTTTTATGCCCTATTAGGATATTATCCTGACTTCCCAGGTCTCCTTTACTGCTGCCTTCTTTTCCCATCTGCCACTACGATGTCTCTACTCCTTGGTTGGGGGTGGAGTTGGCAGGGAACCAATAGGGATATGGGAAAGCTGTAACTCCACTAGGAAACTGAACTTGCAACAACTTTTACACTTATTCTAAGATATTTATCTTTTGCCTTCTTACAACATAAAGAATTTGCCATCAAATACGGCCCTACTCGTTGGATGGAAGGTTTGCTTTCAATAACACAGAATCCAACTCAAATTGACATAATAATTAGAGGAAATATAATTGCACGTGTACCTGAACAGTCCCATGGTAGTGTAGTATCTGGCACAATTTGACAAAGAGTGTGCAGATAAATGTCTCCAGGACCCATTTCTTTCTTTCTGCTTGGCCTGCCTTGTTTTGAGGTTGATTTCAATACAAAGTTTGACTTTCTTATGATCCAAACATTGAACTAATAATTGCATTACAGCTCGATGCCTTCACCTTCAGGAAAGAGAAAACTTTGTTTCCATGCCTTTAGAATTTTTTAAGCTTTACTGTGGTAACATTGGCTTAGGGCTCTTTATTCTATGAGATCGAGAAGCAGGACTCTATGCATGTGACATGCACTTAGTCCAGTTCACATTCAACTTTTGGTGACTGTCTATGGTTTCTTTATTATATGCTTCATGCTGTAAAGCTATCTGCAAATTAAATGTGTTCCTTTATGCAACAAAGGAAAAGTTTACCTTTACATTTTTATATACTTTCTATAGTTTTTCCTATATGCTTTTCTATTCCTGGTTACAGTTCTTCCAATGACCTTTTTTGAGTTTCCTAAAGCAAGACTTTCAACCTCCGCCATCTTCAGGTTGTCATTTTTTTTTTTTTTTTTTTTTTCGGTTGTGGGGCTTGAACTCTGGACCTGAGTGCTGTCCCTCAGCTCTTCAGCTCAAGGTGAGCGCTCTACCACTTGAGCTACAGCGCCACTTCCGGTTTTCTGGTGGTTTATTGGAGATAGGAGTCTCACGGTCTTTCCTGCCCGGGCTAGCTTTGAACCGCGATCCTCAGATTTCAGCCTCCTGAGTAGCTAGGATTACAGGCGTGAGCCACCAGCGCCCGGCTAAGGTTGTCATTTCTAAAGGAAGAAGGAGAATTTCTGTCCTACATCAAGATTTGTGCGCTAATGCAGACACATTTTTAAATTTCAGAGGGCTACACAAATACCTGGTGCTGTTACTATTGGTAACAGGATAGGTGGTTGCTAGCTGTGAGGCACCATTCTGGTCATTAATTCCTTACTTTATTGAAGTTCTATAAAATAAAGGTCTAGGTACACCTTGGGAAATTGTCTGACCATACAGTACAGTTCTGAACCCATGGATGATGTGATAAATTTATCATTGAATCCATATACTTGTTATCCTGAGATTTATAAGGCCAAAGCTTTCAACCTGGCTGGGGAGCCTCCAACTATGGAGGCTCACAGCAAAAATTCTCATAAATGTAGATGCTAAGCAAGAAACAATCTATTTTAGAGTATCCCTAAGGTCATTCTAAGAATGTGGTACTGTGACACATTCTATAGAACTAATTACATAAATGATATCACTCTTAGCTATTAATGGAAAAGTAAACTACTAAAAATAAGAACTCACACTCAGGCATATGCACCTAAGGATCAAAAGACATACTGTTGAGGTGGTAAGAGCCTGTGAGTTTGCAGCCATAGCAAACCAAGCAAAATGCACTTTGGCATTGTTAGGAAAACTCTAATTGCATTTCCTTTTCACCTTGACAGTGTGAAAGATGGGTTAATTTCATTGTGAAAGTAATTTGAGACCAACCTAGAAAGGCATTATCAAATTTGTAGTACAGTCTATGATAGTATATTATCAATGAATGGCTACTCATGCCTCTTACCAATAAGGTCTGCTGGTGAAAGCAGAATTCTAGAATCTGTTCATTAGGATACCTGGTGAACATGGGCAGTTATATACATGACAAGTGTTGAGGGAGGATGGGAAGTTAAAGAACTAGTGGAGCAAAGACAGGATATAGATGTCAGTGTTCTGTGTATAGATAAAGAATTTTAAGGAAATGTTTACCCTAGGAACCCATTCTGGAAGCCAACAACCCTACTTCTGTGGCCTTTCTGAGCACTTAAGAAATTATTCCTATGATGGAGATTTACTCTATGTTCTGTGTTGTCAATGAGCTAGATGCCTGGTTTCAAACCCTAGCTCTATTTCAGTCATACTATGATAATATGCCTCTCTATTTTCATTGAGAAGCTGTGAGCAGTAGTAGGTTATATATGAAGGTCAAATGAAGGATGTAAATCTATCGAACCAAGATTGACAGACAGGAAGCACCCCAAAATGTTGATTCCTCTTACTCATGAAATGATGACTTTAAATGCCTAGAACAAGTCTCAAATAATAAGTCTCAGAAAATAACTCAAATAAAAGCATTCACAGAGTTCTTCTTATATAACTATTTCTGGTGTAAACATAGGTAAAAGGCTTGTGCTCTGCCTTGATAAACTGACAAGAGAATTAGGAATGTACAAGCAGTCCCAAGTTGTATTCTGTAAGCAGCCATGTCAAGAGTGCTACAGAAATCCTTTTCTCGCTCTTTCAAAAGACAGCTGGGCTTTTGGGTGTTGAGACACGTTGAAACCCATCCATTTGGTGAGAGAATGGAGTGGGGGGCTATATAAATAGAAAATGGTGGGAAGAGGTTTTATAAAGGGAATAGAAAAACCACCTGAATGTCTTCAAAATAGTGTAATTTCATAGCTTAAAATGATTTGACCCTGATTCAGAAAGTTTCATCGACTGCAAAAAGGAGAATCTGGAGAACTCCAGGGGCTTCTTCTGAGTTTCCATGGAACAAACAGCTGAAGATCTTATTTTCCCTCCTATCCAGAGCCAAAGTGGGGAAACACCCAGAATATTTCAGATTCGTGGTCATGAGTTCATTTTGGACCATTATTTTAACCAAAGTATGCTGGAAATAAAATGCTACAGAGGAGAAATAGAATAAAAACTAAGTGTCATTTAAGAGAGTGTGTGTGTGTGTGTGTGTGTGTAAGTTCATATTTTCAAACTTACAAGTAAGAAAAATACAGATGTTAGGGCTTATCTCAATTCAGTTCCATATGTAAGATGACTCGAGTACCAGCTTAGATATATAAATCATCTTAGTGACAAACCACCATGCGTGAAGAGCAAAGGAGCACATCAGTAGCTTCTATCTGAGACAGCCCCAAATAGGAAGTGAGATCTAAGAACCAGCCTGCAAATGCACCCTTGGTTAAAAGTGTGAAAGACCAATAAGCGCACCACTATCTTTCCTATTACTTTGATAAGTAAGAGCATAATTGGGTTGCCTTGGGGGATGGAATCTTGTGGTTCCAGGAAGTTAACTCTATCCCAACAATCTCTTTGTATTCATCTGTTTCTTTCCTACAACGACACCAAGCAGCTCATTATTTCCTGCTTGTTCATCTCTGTTCCCAAAGTTCCAGGAGCTGACCTAGCCAACAATTGTCCAGTTTTTCCCAGAATATAGTAGTCCAGTCATGGATGAGTCATCCAAGCTGATGAGTTCTGTAGTCCCGTCACATTTCCTCAGTCCCAGGGCTGCTCACCCTTCCAATTGTTTCAATGCAAAGTTCCTTTTGTCCTGGAGCAGGGATTTTATTTCTCCAGGTATAGTGGATGGAGTCAAGTCTTTCATTTCTGGCTTAGACACAATGACAGGTTGTAGAAAATATCTTGGAAAAGAAGCTACCTGTGATGCCTATTTAGGGTAAGGTAAGTTCAGGTTTTTTTTTTATGGAAGATAAATTATTCTGGAAAAACTGGACGACAGCCTTCTCTGGGGATCATCCAGCTATCTTGCAGATGGGGGCTGCCTTTCTTTTCTGGGTGATGGTGTGTGTCTTTTTGTGGTATTGGTTGTAGCAAGAGTAGAAACCTGTCTGGTATCCATAGAACGTAACAAGTCACTATTGGTGTCTTTCTGGCCAGAGGGTAGAGGCTCAGAAAGGACTGGAATGAAGCAAAAATCAGATTCCATAAAATTACCTTATTTCATATAATTCCAATAAAGTTCTGGTGCTTCTTTCATGTATTAGTGTAAGCCCTGCTAAAGTCCAGGTTTCAGATGGTTGAAACATTCCGGGGAAATTAGTGGGCTAGACAATTAATTCTGTACCTTTGGAACGTGTCTTATGCCTGAGGATGATCTCTTACAGAGTATTCTTATTTTCTCACCTGAATTCACACTATCAAAATTCAAATCTATCTATCTTCTTCTGTTTATGTCATGGCATATTTGGTAGATTTTATGTTTCTGCAGCCCTTTGCCTTCCTGCTAGATGTAGCTCTGCTTATCCAGTTTTGGGGCAACAATGGTGTAGAACACATAGCACCATCGTGCAGATTGGATCATTTCATGGTTTCTGGGAAAGGGAAAAGTGCTTTCCAGGGAAAAGCAAAATGCTTGTACTCTAAGAAGGGTTCAGAAGGCTAAAAGGCTCAAGACACTTGGCTTAATCTAGATATCCCAGTCCTTATGGCTACCCTATAACCTACTCCAGATCTTTCTATCTCAAATTCTGCTCTTTACCTTACTAGGGCTCAGATTGTTGGCAGATGAGATTCATTGAGACTGTTCATTTTTCTTTGCAATTTTCTGCTTCTACAGTTTGTATTACTCTATGGAGCTGCCTATGGCATCAGCAACTGAAAGTGTTCTTCAATTTGTCACAGATATTTCTGGATTTTCAATCATGCTTCAGACTGGCATTCCATAGCACTAGACATTCTATATATGTGTGTATGCATGTGGATGTTATCTTTTGTGTCCCTCTAAAGAACTCATTACCCCACAATTCACATCTTCTTTGCTGCCAGATTGATTAAGCATAAGTTATTCACTACTCAAAGCTCCTGTGTTGATTTCATTACAAGAAGATAGAAGTCTCAATACTAATAGTGGAACTATATCCCTCCTTCCAACAGCAGTTGAGTTTTTATAGCCATAAGAGCAGTGGGAAATGCTATTTTCCTCTACTTTCTAGGAGTCTGCCCTGTAAGACCTATTCTGTTACAAAAGTCTTGGAAATTATTTTGTAGGACAGAGTCCACAATAGAAAGTAACTGTTAGGCTTAATTAATTATGCTAATTAAGTACCACATAAAGGTGGCATGAGTGAGGGGAAAGTAAAAGGAACTGGGGAGCTTAGGAAATAAGGTAAAACAATGTGTTAACTACACTGGCTCCTTCTGTATGCTAAGCAATGAAGCGACCTAGTTAGTCTTGCTGAAGATGTGCCTATTTAAAATAGGCATGTGTTTTCTTGCTTTCTTCCTTCCTTTCTTCCTTTCTTTCTGCCTTTCTTTTTTCTTTTCTCTCTCTTTTTTTGATAGTACTGAGGTTGGAACGCAGAGCCTCATTCTTGCTAGACTGGTTGCTTACAATTTGAGTAATGCCTCCAGCCCTGTTTTTTGCTGGTTACTTGAGATATGGAGTCTACAGATCTTTTTCTCTCAGCACATTCCTTAATTTGCAATTTGATAGCTCTCCACCTCCTGAACAGATAGGATTAAAGGCATAAGCGACTGGGTAACAGGCTCTCGTGATCATTTATTGTTATCTCTGACTAATTGAATGGAATATTGACATTGTTCATCTTGGAAAGAACCAGAGAAAATTATCAGTGGGTTCTTTTCGTTCTTCCCTATCAGTCCAAGTATTCACCATATGGAGGGAACTCAAAGCACATCTGCTTTGGCTTTGGCAGTTAGCTAAGAAGTTGGATTCCATCCTGTGTTTTGGATTTTTCTGATCCAGAAATAAAAGAGTCAGGAAGACCCAGAAACTCCAAGCCTTCAATTGGTCTATCTCAGAGCATGGACCTCCCTAGGCCTGTGTGGGGACAATGGTTGATGTGGACGGCTCAGAGAGAGGTAATGGGTGTAGGATGAGGCCCTGGAAAATCTGAGAAGGGATGCAAATGTATCCAGTGAATAAAAATTTAAAAGAAAACATTGGGATATTTCTGAAGGAACAGAAATGCATGTAAACCTCAGGTTATTGTGGTTTATACTGACTTGCATTTTTACCAGAATTTGCTCACAGTGTCAAAAATCTAATCATAAATAATTAGAATTTATATTTATTAAATACCTGTTGTACATTAATTTTTGTACACTACTCATTATATGTCTTTTCTTCTTTTTTATTTTTTCCCCTCAGAACAGCTCATGAAGTAAGAGCTATTAATTCCATTTTCAGATTAGGAAGATAAAGATCAAAGATTTGAAAAAAAAACCCAACAACTTTAGATTACTACTAAGTCAGGGAGTCGTAACTCAAACCCACAGCCATGTGATTTTAAAGCCCTCTTCCTAGACTAAACCTTAATTGCCCTATCTGGATTTAGTTCAAAGAATTTTTTGGAGGTTTTCTTTTTCTCTCATGCAAATACATTTCTATGCCAGGAGCTCTTACTGCGCAAAAGGGATTTAAAAATTCAGCTTTGGACATACACTAGAGACACTCTCAACTACAAGCATTAAAGTGTTTATCACAAGACTAGCCCATGCCCCTTGGATAAGATATGTCTGGCCAAGAGCACGTGTTTGGCCTGTAGTACCCTAATTTCTCATGGAGAAAACAAACAGCCAAGATTCAGAGGTCAAGCAGGGCTTCTTTCAGACTGAACCCACAGTGAGGGCCAGTAAATGCTTTGCCAGGGTAAGCAGCCTCCGGGAGAGAGAAAAATGGATTGTGTTATCATTGGCCCAAGTGTGTGTATCTGAATGGCGATTTTCCAACTCAAGCTCTGGAAACAATCTTGTGTTTCGCCCCCTTACAATCCAGCAGTCATTAATCTCATTAATTGAGTTTATCACAGGCTCTTTATTAGTAGTATTTTTCTTTATAGCCATGATTTCTTTCAACCCCAGAGATTCCAGCTGTTCTTTATTTGCATATTAAAATGTCATAAAATTATTTTTTGGTAAGAGAATTTCCTTTAAATTTTTTTAATCAAGACTAGTTTTCCTATTATCCTGAAATTATCATTTATTTTACCTTATTAATGACCAAAACCAATTGTTTTTATGTATACTTACTTATTTTCTAGGTGTTAGATTGTAAGTCCTATAAGGACAGGAAATATTGGTATCTTCTATCATATTTCCATTACATGACACATGTTGGGTATCTGATATATGCCCCTAATTTTTCATTTTGAGCGAGTAAACAAAATTCCATCTCTTAATCAATAAAAGCAAGATCACATCATGAACTTGGCCTTTACTCTCAGAAATAGTAAGCACATACAAATGTTTTGGGTCATCTCAACTGCTTTATCAATTTATCCATGTGTTTATTAAACTGTAATTTATGTCTCCATTTAAGAAGCTTCTTGGGGCTGGGAAGGTGGCTCAGTGGTAGAGCGCTTGCCTTGCACGCCTGAGGCCCTGGGTTTGATTCCTCAGCACCACATAAGCAAAAAAAGAAAAAAAGCCGGAAGTGGCGCTATGGCTCAAATGGTAGTGCTAGCCTTGAGCTAAAGAGCTGAGGAACAGCGCCTAGGTCCAGAGTTCAGGCCCCATGACCGGACCCAAAAAAAAAAAAAAAAGAAGCTTCTTAATTCCACACTAATCTAGGTTAGTATAATCAGAAGGTAAGGAGTAGGTTGCTCTGAGCCTCCAGCTCTGAGAGGAGGGAGCCAGACAGTACATTGTAAAGGCAGTTAGCATATAGACTGATGTCTTTTACAAGACTTTTTCCCACTCCACAAGTTAACATATACTGAGATGACATGTAATTAGTGGTAATTATGCAAGTGAGAAAATCACAACTTTTTAATATTTTAGCTAATGGCTATGCCAGTGATTTTCATGCTAGATATGAGTTAATGATTAATTGAGATGATTATTGTAATAGTAATGGGAAAAGAGATGTACAGAGAGATTAATTAGGAGTAAACTTTAGAGAATCTGCAATGTGTAAGACCAACTAAGAAGAGGCACAATTCTATAATAGAAAGAAAACCAGCTTTGGAGCTACAGAAGTGGATCTGTTGAAGTGTTTGAACCATTGATTGATTGATGCATATGTTCACTCGGTACAGACAGTCTCCCTACTATGTGTCACGACTCTGGTTTTTTTTTTTTTTGATATACAACCATGATGAAAAGGAAGGGTGAGTGTCCACAGGGAACTTCTTTTCTATTATAGGTGGTATTGTGAATACCATATGTCATGATTTGATTTTTTTTTTGGAAATAAGGTCATTGTAGGTATAGTTATTTAAAACTAGAGGATACTGATGAAGTAGTGTGAGCTACTGATCTGGTCCAGCCAATATTTTCCCTGCGGAAACCTGGACATGCCATGTGTACAGGGAGAATACCACCTGGTCAGAAAGACAGACATCCTGATACTGCTGATGTCCCACATCATCAGTACCCAGGAGAAAAGCTTGTGACAGATTCTCCCTCACAGCCTTCAGAAAAAAACCAAACATGCCAACACTTTGGGCTCAAACTTCTCCTCTCAGAGACCTGTGAGACAGTAAATTCATGAGTTTAAACTACCCAGTTTGCAAACCTTGTTATGGAAATTCTCTCAAAATAGTACAAAATCAAATGATGGAGATACTCCCAAATGAAGTAACAACAACAAGGAACAAGGACATCAAACCTCCCTGCTAATATCTTATTGCCACATCCTCAGTTTCTTGTGTGAACAGACATTTTTCTGAGCTACTAATTTTAATTTATTACTATTTTTTGTTTCCTGTTTGGGAAAGTTTTGTGTTAAGAATACAGAAACGTTATTAACTATGCCTTCTCATTACTGACATCTTTGTCCATAATTAACTGCTTAACCTGGTTAAAAATCATTAATTGACCAGTTAATTATTGTGATTTTTATATAAAGAATGAATGTCCTAAAATAGTAAATCTATCATAGGAAAGGTTAGGCCATCAGATGTCCTTATCTCAACCCCAGAACCCAGAAAACAAATCGAGGACTACTTTCTCTCTGTACTCAGTGGTACCTATCTCAAACCATCTTTCCTAGATAGTAGAAGCTGCTATTGGGGTCATCTCTCTTTCCAGGTACTCAAGCTCATCACTAAGATCTTAACTCTTACCAGGTAGCTGACTTTAAGTGTCAAAATGTACTATTTTTACTCTCCCTAATTTCCTTAAGGACTTTTATGCCTTTTGGTAATTATAAATGTGTGTGTGTGTGTGTGTGTGTGTGTGTGTGTGTGAATATTTAAGTCACATGGGATTCTACCTCAAACTCAAAGACTCATGATACTGCCTTGCTAAGTCTTTACTCTCAGTGAGTCAGCAGTTGTCTGGTGTGTGTGTGTTTGTGTGTGTGTGTGTTTGTGTGTGTGTGTGTGCGCACACACACACGTGCACTCAAATATTTATGAAATAGAAAAGTAAATGAATAAATATACCATCATATTCTTTCATATGTCTTCCTGCTTCTCAGATTCTAGCATATCACATTAATGAAGATGGGTAAAGATAGAAGAAATATATTAATATGATTAATTCTTTCTCCCCCAACCCATTCATGAAGTTTAAGTTCTGGTTTCTTGGCCAATAGATTTCAGAACTAACATCAACCAGTTCTCTTCTCTCCCTCAACCATCCCACAGATAAATACTCTGAACCTTAATAGATCAATCTCAAGACTGAATGAGTTCAGAGTTGAATCCTCTGTATCAATCAAACTTATGCTGCCCCTGATGATTTATGGAAGGATATATACCAATGTATGACACATGGAGAATCCCAGTATTGAGTTCTACTTCTTTTCAAGTTAAAAGTAGAATTTAAATACCAATGTGATTCAAAATTTGAATGACAAATCTTATAAAGAAAATACTAATTTACAGAAATAAGTCTCATATATCAAAATACTAAAAAAATTCAAGAGGCTTTATAAATTTTATTTTTAAATTGATGCACAGTAATTTTACATATTCTGCAGTACAGTGTGATATTTCAAAGCATGGACAGAATATGTAATAATCAGAGAAGTATAATTAGTCTATCCATCAACTGAAACACTTACTTTTTCTTTGGGATGAGAACATTTCAAATTCTGGTTTTCTAGTTATTTTGAGATATATGCCAAGAAATTATTAACTATAGGTACTAAAGCATTTTAAGAATGCAGATTGCTGTCTTTCACAAATTAATTCTACCTTTACCCCCTACACACAGAGATGCTAATTCAGAAAGGTCTGGTTTGGTGCTCAGAAGCCTTCTAATGGTAGTGAAGCAGAGATAAGACTCATAGAAAGAATGCTTTCAAGTATGTGATACTGGATACTTGTAAAAATTATTCCTTCTTATTTAGCATCCTTTAATCAATTCAGCATGCTGGTTCACCATGTCCTAAAATATGATTCTGTCAAGAAATGATAATATTACTCTAATTATATTGCCATTTCTCTTGCTTTATAATTTATAGGTTAACTAAGTCATTTATTATTCATTTATTCATTCATCAAACACATTGAGTGCTTATGAAGCACCAGGCTTTGGAGTTCTGAAAAGACTTGTATATAGTATCTGTTCAGTAGCTTATACACCTGGGGACAATAGACACATGTCAAGAAGCAGGAGCAATGTGATTTTCTGGTACTGTGAATAGGAAGGAAAATGGTTATCTATCTATCTATCTATCTATCTATCTATCTATCTATCTATCTATCTATCTATCTATCTATCTATCTATCTATCTATCTATCTTTCTGTCTGTCTGTCTATCTATCTACTTACTTACCTCTCTATCTACTTTATGGTGTGAGGAGTAAGAAGAGAGGTATGTGTCAGAAAAGACTGCACAACTTTTTAATAATAATGATAATTAGATTAATGATAATAGTTATTAATTTAATAATTATTAGCAGTGGAAGTGATTGTGTTAATATTGTTCCTGTAGAAAAAGCAAAGTTGGTGTCAGGTATCACCTTATCATGTATGATGGCCTTTGTAAATGCTTTTGGTGGTGGTGTCCCGGTTAACATATGCCAGTTGATTTTAAAATATTACAAAATTAATGGACCCCTGTTATTATAGTGTTTTACCAATGAGAATTCACAACAACAGGTAGAGTCATATTGCTTATTGTTTTATCATTGCACATGAAGAGACTTCTGTGTCTCAGCACCGTCACTTGAATTTTCCTGATTGTAAAATGGGTCACTCCATCCAGAGCTCATTTTTCACATTATGAAATGAGAAAAATGCTGCATTTCTCATAATGTCATGGCTCTTTATAACCTGCTTCTGTTAGGACAATATAGATTCTCTTTCATCTACAGTTCTCTAATATAATTTATGAATAATTAACAATTAAACTATTACCCATAACAGTTAACCCTTCAAAACATCCATTGATGTTGGTTTCCAGGGGCTAACATTCTTACTGTGCTTTGTTGATCATGACCACAAGTGTAAGTCACACCCATAGTACGCAGGCATTTTGAGCAATAATATATTTTCTCATCACATTATTGTAACTTTACATTTTACAATACCAATGTACAATAATGTTTTCTTGAGCTCCATAGAATATAATCAATGAATTATGGAATTGGTTGCTTTCAGTGTTGATGACACTTCTGCTTTTCATATACTTCAACAGCATAGAGGAATGTGGGCAAAAACAAGTCAAATTCATGCAAAAAATGTTCACTTCCCATCTGGTATGACTGAAAAAGTCTGGGGGAGAGTTCATCAATCAGAAACAAGAGAAACATCAATTATAAGGATTCATTAATGTTGAAGATCAATAGTCTCCAAGGACCTTGAAGAAAAGCAGATTGCCTGGCTTGTAGACCTTCCTTACACAGGACACAAAGTGTGAAATAGGGTTTGAGCAGCCACCCTGGATATTAATGTCTGAGGGTGCATAGGATAAGTGTATACTATTTCCCCAAACCCCTCAACTATGCTAGGGTAAAGGTAGTATCAGGTTTTATCTCTCTTGCGCATCTCTATGTATATATGTATGTAGGAATGTATATACATATGTATATAAGCATATATATGCATGCATATTTCTATATCTATCTATCTATCTATCTATCTATCTATCTATCTATCTATCTATCTATCTATCTATCTATCTATCTATCTATCTATCTATCTATCTATCTGTAAGTAGCTCAAACCAAAGAGTTAGCAGTGAGCTATTATTAGTTCAGAGGGGAAAAAAACCCCATAAACTTGATTTGTCCTGTGTCTGGTGTGAATAAGAGTCTATTAGTTCTATGGCAGCTCTAACTTGCTCTATTTCACTAATGAAAAATCACACTAGGCACTGAGAATGATCTGCTCACTAGGCCATCCATGCTTGAAATTGCAGCCAAACTTGACAATGACCCCAGAGCTACAAACCTAGAGTAACTTGACTATCTGGGCGTACACTACTTTTCCACCAAATAGCCAGGTAATTTAACAGGAGCCCAAACATGCCAACTCTAAAAGACAATCTGGGAAATTCTACTCTATAAGATAAAGTAAAACTGAATTACAATGGGCTTTTACTTACCTACCATGTCTACTTTTGTAAAAGAAGGTCACTAATAATAAGATAGGTATTTTATATCTGTGTAGCCTTTTCACACAACATCCCTTGGCAGGACAATGCTACACACGTGTCCTTTCTAGCTGGGAGCTTCCGAGACTTCAGAGACTTTGTTTTTCCTGAGTATGTTTCCGTGGCGAGTCTGGGTTTCTAACCATCTCTGACTCTTTAAGTCCCTTCTCTATCCTCTAATTTGCTGGAAGTATTTTCAACCTTCAAATAGTTTCACTGAGCAATTTTCAGGTTTAACTATTACTGATTACCATTCTAATAGTTTCTTCTATTTTTCAACTCACATCCTGTTCATAGTGAGTTACTATGGAGACATGACACATTATTGGTCTCTCTGTAGGACAGTGACCTGAAATATTTAAAAATGTTCTGGGTTTCTTAGCAACTCAACCAACTGTATCCATCTTTACCTCCATTATTTGTTCTTTTTTCTGTAACAAATAAAATCTGTATCGTGTGCTAACTTCAGGAGATGCTAAGGGAGTATTTTAAAAAGAACTAAAAATTAAATGCATCATATTTAGACACCTGTTCCCTTTCTGTTCAAGCCTATTTAAAGATGGCTGGCAGTGACAGAATGGGTATTTATGGAATTTAAGATAGCCAAAACTTCATCTCTAACCTCTAAATCACATTGAATCACTGAATATTTCTAAATAGCCTAGAGCCTCAGTTTCCTCATATCATATGTAAAGTCGATCTTTACATATGTGAAAATTGTCTATACATGAAAAAACCTTGAATTGCTAAGTGACAGTTCTGACTCCAGAGCTCTAACATTTTGAAAATGCAAAATTATTTTTTCTGGGGTAGAGGGAGACAGAGCTCTACATTATGCAGTGATGAGAAAAAGAGAGGATGCAATCAATGTCTGTGCCTGAAGACCTCACTATTCAATTAAGAGATCAGGGATGATGGCTATGTCCATCAAGTTACAGCTAAGTTGATAGGGTGACATATTGCACCAGGTGATAGACAAGCAATAAGAAGTAAGTTTCTCTTCTGAGAATTGTCTGTTCAGTGTATTTGCTCCTTTTCAATTGAGCTGTTGATTCTCCAGGACTTTAGTTTTCTGTACGTTGTAGGCCAGATATGTAGCTTGCAAACTTTTCTCCTATTCTACAAGGTGTCTATTCAGATGCCTTTTAGTTTAACACAGTCTCATTTGTCAATTCTTCCTTGTATTTACTGAACTATTGGGTTCTATTCAGGAAGTAATGTTTATGTCAACATGTTCTAATATCTTCAGTCTTTCCCGTTGTAGTTTCAGTGTCAGGAAATACATTAGGATCCTCGATCAACTTTGAATTAAAAATTGTACAGGGAGAGAGATAATGATCTAGATTCAGTCTTTTGCATATAGATATCCAAATTTCCTAGCAACATTTGTTGAGGAGGATGCCTTTAATTCAATATGATTTTTTGGCTCCTCTGTCAAAAATTGTATGACTTTAGGTCTGTAGATTTATATTCAGGTTTTCTACCCTATTTCCTTGTGCTGATACCATATTGTTTTTATTTCTATGGTCCTATAAGTTCAACCCTGGGATTGTCATGCCTCCAGCATCGGTCTTTTCCTCAAGATTATTTTGGAGATTGGTCATGTGTAGTGAATACATATGAATTTAAAAATTGAATTTTCTATTTTGGTGAAGAGTAACTTTGGGATGTTGATGAGGAGTGCATTAAATCTATAGATCACTTTTGATTTTGTAGGGATTTTTAATGAAATTGATTCTACCAACCTTTGAGCAACTTCTGGTGTCTTCTTTAGCTTCCTTCTTCAAGTTTTTATGGGTTTTATTTCGCTGTAGATTTCTTTCACCTTCTTGATTAAGTTTACTCCTAGGTACTTTTGGGGGATATCATGAATGAAATTGTTCTGATTTGTTTCTCAGATTTTTCATTGTTGACATAAAGAAAAGCTAGTTATTTTTGTATGTTAATTTTATATCCTTGCACATTACCGAAAGTGGTATCAGATCTAGAAGTCTTTGGGTAGAAATTTTAGGGTCTATAATAGAAATAATTTGCAAATAGGAATAATTTGACTCATTCTTTCTCTACTTGGGTTCATTTTATTTCCTTTTGTTGCCTTTTTACTCTGGATGGAAATTCTAGTACTATATTGAATAGGAGTGGAGAGAGTAGACATATTTTTTCTGTTCTGACTTTAGGGGAAATAATATCAGTTTTTCCTGTTTAATATGATAGTGGCTATTGGTTTTTCATATGTAGCCTTTATTAAGTTCATGCACATCCCTTGTATTCCTAGTTTCTGAGGAGCTTTTATTATAAAAAGAAATTGAGTTTTGTCAAAAGTCTTTTCGTATCAGTTGATATTATCAAATGATTTTGCCTTTTGTTCAATTTATGTGCTGTATTACATTTATTGATTTATGTATATTGATCTAAATTAGTATAGCTTAAAATACAATTGATCATAGAATACAATGTTTTTATTTTTATTATCTTTAAGTAGGTGTACAAAGGAATTGCCATTAAACAAAGCAGCTTATGAACACATGCTGATCAATGTCACTCCTTTCAGTATTCACCCATCCCTTCTTACCCACTCCTTAGATGTTTTTGATGTCTTGTTGAATTTGATTTGCAAGTGTTTTATTGTTAAATTTCATATCTATATTAATCAAATATGTTTTTCTATAAGACTCTTCTATTTGTGTGTCCCTGTCTGGTTTTTGACTGAGTAAAATACTAAATTTATAAAAGGAGCTTGGTGGCATTCCTACCCTATCTCCTGACATTTTTGAGAAGTATTGATCTCTATTCCTTTTTAAATATCTGGTAGAATTTAGCAATGACACCGTCTAGTCCTGGGCCTTTTCTTTATTCTATTTATTTTATTAGATTACTGCTATAATTTCATTACTTGTTATAAACATATATAAGTAGTCTATATTTTCTTCTATGAATTCTGATATGTCAGCTATTCCTAGAAATGTATTTTTCTGTTTTTTTTCCATTTTATTTGGATATAGGTTTTCCACTTATTCCCTTGTGCTATTCAAGATCTCCATGATATGTTACAATATTGTTACATTTTCAGTTGTAGTTTTATTTCAGTCTTTTTCCTTAGATTTTTGGTCCGATTGGCTAAAGAGTTATCTATCTCATCTATCTGTTCAAAGAACCAAACTTTTGTTTCATTGCATCATTGAATGAATAGCTTTCGGTCTCTATTTCATTGGCTCCAACCCTGATCGTCATTGTTTATTTCTCTCTGCTAACTTGAGGTTTAGGTAAAATTCTATTTCTCAAGAGCTTGAGGTACATCATTGGCTACTTATTTGAGATCATTCTTAATGTAGACATTCACAATTAGCTATATTCTAAATGGTTGGTTTGTTCTATTTTAATTTTCAATAGATTCAGTGACCTTTTGCATTTCTTTCGATTATCGACATGTTATTCAGTCTCTCTGTGTTTGTGTATTTTCTGTAGTCCCCTTTGTGTTGTGTTTTTTATTCCATTATTGTCTAATGGAGTAAAGGGAATATTTTTATTTTTAGAAAATATATGAACATATTTGCTAAGATTAGCTTTATATCCTAAAATATACTTTGCAGAAAGTGCCATGGACTTTCCAAAAGGTGTAGCTGCCCAAGTCAGTGGGCAGTGACAAGGCTCATTGAGGAGTAAAAGGGCTATGCAGAGTGAATAGAATTCTAGCTAGGTGAAGAAGGGAACAGAGCTCTCTCTAGAACAACTTTTTGTTAGAAAATTACTTGCTTTGAACACATGAATATAAAATAGCCATACAATTAAATAAACGTGTTGCTACAAAAAAAACTGCCACAGTTCGGGGGCATTCTAGCTCTTAGTTTAGTCCTATTAGCCAAGAGCTGGCAAAAAAAAAACCCTAGGATAGCTAACTATGTACCCAGCCACTGTTAACATGAATAAAAAGAGCATCTCAAACACTGAGAATTCTAGGGGATAAATCATCTCAGCCTCAAAGGCTACAAAGAAATATGAAGCCAGGAAAGTTTGGTGTGGCTTTGAGGAAGAGATAAAGTTTGCTAAGCAGGTATGGGCTTGATACTAAAAAGCCTTTGCAACATGAAAAACCACGAAGTTTCTCTCGGCCACTACATTAATTTCCTGACCATTAGTTATCATATATTTGGCATCCCACCAGATATGTATTACATTATAATCTTGATAAGACACACAGGTAACACAATTTTACCAGGTGAGCTTTTGCCCCCAGGAAAGTTTGAGAACCATGATAGGATAACTTGAAACTTACAAGAAAAAATGGGGCTTGTTTGACTTGTCAGTTGAAAAGATTGGTCAGGCTGCTATGTGAATAAGGCATCATTGAGGCAAAAGGGTCTTGAAGGGTCCTGAGCGCTTATGAAATAAATGAGGTGAAACAAAACAAACTATTGATTTTTGACCTGACTCAAGCTAATGTCTTCATCCAGGAATTCTATGCCCTCTCAGAAGAAATACTGACCAACAAGGAGATCCATCTCTTCCCCAAACTAGGGCATATTATCATAATTCCACAGTATATTGGCCCCATTAAGGGTTTTGATAATAGCAGTGATTTGAAAGTGTATTTCCTGGGTGTAAAGGTAATAGTTATGACTCATTCACTAGGCAAATGTACTTAGAAGCTTTATTTGTGCCAGTTTTATTATTGTCAATAGATTAATAAAACACCACTTTCTATCATGATGCAACGGAAATTGTTTGGGGACAACTCAAAAACATCTAATAAATCGTATCTGTTTCAACGGTAATGATTAATAGATCCAAGCCACTTAGCAGTATGTCTGAATGCAATTAGCCACCCACAATGATAGTGGTGGGCAGCTGATAGGCGCCTAACCTGGTAGGGCAGCGTTGGCAAGGTTAGTCACAAGTGACCTATGGTTAGCGATGTATTCAACCCAGTATCTTTTACAAACTAGCTCATCTATACCATATGTCACTTTTAGACTATATATTTAAATCAAATCAGCATTTTAAGCATTGTGCTACATATTAGAAACTTAGATCCTAAATTGCTGCAATTGAATGATTATTGGAATTATTTTAACTGACACAAATGTACATATTTGTAGAGCACAATGTTGTACTTTGACTCATGTATATATTATACAATAATCAATTCAAGGTAATTAGCATACTCATTACCTCAAATATTATTCATTTTGGCTATTATTTAATGGCCATCTATACCATGGATCCACCTGCCAGGCTTATCAGACTAAGATACTTTTTCCAGGAACCAATTTGTCTCAGGTTTCAGTAAAATATTTTTTTTTGTCTTTTGTTGTCTTCCCTCCCTCCCTCCTTCCTTCCTTCCTTCCTTCCTTCCTTCTTTCCCTTTCTTCCTTCCCTTCCTTCTTTATTCTTCTTTTCCTCTTCTTCCTTCTCTTTCTCTTCCTGCCTCCTGTCCCTCCTCCCTTTTCTCCCCCATTCAAAACTGAAAGACAAGAAGTTAAACTGTCTTTGGGAATCACAGTACTTTCAGCATATACTGTCTATTTTCTTCTCTGGAACAGAATATCTCTGTTGTTGTTGTTTCTCTGTAAGTTTTCTCTGTATGTTTGCTACCTATTCCTTTCTACAGAGCAGTGCCCTTGACAAGGCAATTGCTTTTAAAACTCCCTAATAGCAACTTTGGTTAACACTATGTGAACTCCAATATCACACTAGTCTATTCTACATGGAAAAAGTTTCATTTCCCAGTACTCTATAGGCTTTTGTGTATGAGATCAGAGGCTCAAAAATGAAGCTCAGCAGATCGTAATCCAGCAACTCTTTGAGTTACTATTGTAAAGGCCAAGGGTTGTATAATCTGGTACAAAGTTGTGAGTCTATCCTCACTACTTCTTCAGGAGAGGACAGGTCAGAAGAAGTGAACTGAATGTACAGGTCAGAATAGCAACTGTCTGAGGTGTCTCAGGAGCCATCCCCCAATCCATGAAGTTTTCTGTTAGGAAAACATCATCCCTTACCATATTGAACTGAGAAGCATCATTCTTATGCCTGCCATGTGACACAGCATGTTCATTGGGGACTGTAGAGCACCTCAGATGATAGGTAGCTTGAGAAGGCCATACGTTTCCACCACACATCTCATTTAGCGTGTGGACCCTGGCAAAGCAGGGAGGCTATCCTTTTTTGTAATGTTTAGGACCAAAGGGGGAATAAAGATGGATAGTCTGCTTAGGAGGAAGTAAGGACATGCAATGATACTGAAATAATAAAAAAGAATAACTTAAATAATCATACAGTGAAAAGGTCAAAAAAATTAGGACCTGTCCTACCATGGTATTCCATAAGTACATGTTATGAGAACAGAAACAGACACACACAAGCACATACACATATCTACACACACATCTGGAGGTTTTCTGTGGATCACTGAAAATTGCAGCTTAAAGATCAAAAGAAAAGAACCACTTACTATCATCTGCTGTTCAGCAAAGTTGACAATAAAGGTGTCTGCTCTGACTCCTTGCTATTTTTATTGTAGGCTAGAACACCTGAGCACCCTAAGGCCAGGCAGCAACTAGACAATTCCACTGAAACTTTAGTCTCACTCCAGATAATACTTGAGTCTTCTTGCTCAGACTCTTTTTCCAAATGTCTACTCCACTCAAGATCAAACCATCTTTGAGACCTTTTACCTTTCTCTCCAGTTAAAGTCTTGAAATTGGAGATGGCATTCATTTCCCCAGCAATGAGTGATCTGAAGTCCTGACTACCCATTCCACTTTGAGGCTAGTTCAGTAACAACCTTGTTGCATCTGTTTCCAGGGCTTTGGAGAATTCCTTAACTGGCTTCTAAACTTTAATGGGAAGAATTGGGTATTTTTATGTCAATATATAGTTCCTGAAGAATGTTCACTATTATAGGTATTTAGGACATCTACTACGTGGCCATCTTCAATGCACCTGCAGAGTCAACTAAAGCACTTGCCATAGCTCTGTTCATAGCTGTCTCCTTGTCTCCTTTCCTTTATTTTCTAGAGCCCCCCCCAGTTCAAGATTCAAGGAACCTCAAATTTACCATGGAAACAGTATAAAATCTATAGTTTCTCTTGTGCTTACAAGCTGAGGTATAACACAGAGGATAGAGTCTGGCAGCTGACACACACTCAGAGCATGTGGACGGAGAGGGGGGCCAGTTATAGTGGCTCACTCATGAAATAAGATTTATTTGAAGCTTGAAGGGAAATTCCAAGAGATATTCACCAGAATTTGCTTAATGGACAAACCAGCCAGACAACAAAATTTCTGAGTTCTCTTAAATAAGGGCTCTAGAATCAGAAATTCTTGTGTTAAATATAAAATAAAGCTCTCCATCTTTCTTTCTGAACATGGATATATATACCTGACAATTTTTTGTTTAATAAGCTACCCAAATACACATGTATATATTTGAATGGAATTATTTATTCAAGATTTTTGGCCTCTACCGTGTGGAAGGCTATGTCGTGTGTTGAATATACAACTGGCGGAGAGGTGGGTACGTGGTGGAGAAGAGGGGGACATATCAGGAAACTGTGGAGGCTCAAAGACCTAACATCCATATCCAAGGATCAGATGACCATAAACTGTAGGATCTAAAATCAAGAACAAATTGATTGTGGTCTCATAATTTTTTTAGTCCTGGAAGCACATGAAATTACCTAGGATATAATTAAGATGATCAACGTCAGGGGACCACTAGAGATCAATTAGAAGTTTTTTAGTTTTAGGCATTTATCTTTTCCAAAAGGTCCTTAAGCTGAGAACTCTAATTTAATTGAATTAATGTTTACTGAGCATACATCCTATGCCAGGCCCCAATGTAGGATCAGTAAATCAAAGATGAAGGAAAGGCTACCTTTGTCTGAGATGACAGAGCTTGTCATCTCAGTGTGTGATGTATACATTTCTGAGGCTCTAAGGAAATAATGTGGGTATTTAGTTACCCAGATGTACCTGAGAGGAATGGCTGATCTGTCTTGAAGAGGGAACAGGAGCTATGTGTAGAAGAAAAGAGTGTACTAACTGGACCACTGTGCATGAATTACTTAATTTTATTCCTAAACCATGAAATGTGGCTCCAAAATGTAGGCAGTAAGAATTTAGTCCGAGCAACTTCCAGGCATTTATTATATTAAACTGTTGACTTTTCAAAGGGGTTACACCATGGAAATCCACCCCTGAGTATGCCATACTTTACTCAGCTTGATTATGTATATATGCATATGGTTTATATATGTTTATAGTTTAGATCTAACTCCCGCATAGGAGAGAGAACATTCATTGTCTCTGTGAGCCTAAATTACTTCACTCAGAAAATATTTTTCCAGGTTTATTCAAATGATATATTATTCTTACTGATGGATGAGTAAATTCTTATTATACATATATATATATATATACATATATAAGGACTATGTACACATAGTATTACATTATATCATATATTACATTGGATAATAATATAACACTATGTACATAAAATTATATGACAATGTAATCTAAATCTATTATCATATAATATATAAATTAATGTATTTTGATATGTGTTACATTTTATTGATCTAGTAATCAGCTATAGGGCATCAGGCTGTTTTCAGAACGTGGCTATTGTGGATAGTGCAGAAATAAAATATGGTTATATAGGTGACTTTATTGTTTCCTGACTTGTAATCTTTTGAATTTAATTTTGATAGTAAATCACACTGCTTGTAGACAGTTTGTTCATGGTGTAACATCATTTAATATTGGAGGTCTTTGGTAGATATGGTTTATTAAATTGACACTGCTTACTCATTTTTTTTTTTTTTGGGTCCGGTCATGGGGCCTGAACTCTGGGCCTGGGCGCTGTCCCTTAGCTCTTCAGCTCAAGGCTAGCGCTCTACCACTTGAGCCACAGCGCCTCTTCCGGCTTTTTTCTTTTTGCTTATGTGGTGCTGAGGAGTCGAACCCAGGGCCTCATGCATGCAAGGCAAGCACTCTACCGCTGAGCCACCTTCCCAGCCCTGCTTACTCATTTTTAAGTACTTTAATTCAAGAATACACAGAAGAAGGACTCAAGGTATGATTGTCATGGTAACCTATCTTGGTTACCATATGTGATATTCGCTGGAAGAAAGAGAAGAAAGTAACATTGTTTTCCCATAATATGAATGCAGACATTACAGTACTTTTTCACAACACATTGTACTTCCTCAAACAGTTTCATTGAGAAATGCTAATCATTTTTGGAATGAGAAATATATGCTTTAATCACAATCCAACACTTTCATATATTACTTACCATTTCTACCAGTCTGACTATTTTCTTGGGATGCCAGTACAAGTGATTTTGAAGGACACAAAATACCAGAGACAGTGGAGGAGTCACATGCATGCAGATTTTCCCTCCACTACCATTCCCTTCTTTACAAAATTCCCATCTTTCTATTTCTGCTATCTTTGCTAAATCTTTCCTGAAAAGCTGGTTTTACTTATTTTTGTAATAACCCATTTGTTTCTAAAGTAGGAATGATATTTATGAGAGGTTTATAGGAGATAAATTCACAGGAAATATTCAACAGCAGTAGGGCCATACAGCAAGTTCATAAGAAGTATTTTGCTTCCTTTCATATTCTCTACAAGAATTATTTTGGCATATTTTCTAGTCCAATATAATATTTCTGTCCACGTAAAGAAATGTTCACCTTTATTTTTAACATAGAGTGGTGAACTAATACATTTCCTCATGAGAAGTGCCCTTGTTAACATTATCCTGAAAAGCTAAGTGCAGAATAGTATTACATAGTAAGAATGCATTCAAGTCTTCAATTATTGATAATAAGCCACCCAGGAATTAACATGTCAAGGTACTTTCTCTGGAAAGTGGATGTTGGTCGCATTTTTTTCAGTGATCAGAGCAGCAATTTCTAAGTTGCATCTGACCATCTATAAGTAGAGATTGTTCTTACAGTGGCATATCATTGTGAACCATCTTTGTGCTCTGAGAGGCAAATCACAATTTGTTTTGAAATTCAAGAGCTCTCAGATTGGGTTTCATTGGCTTGCAGGCATGTTCCAGGCAGTGTTAACAGCATTACACAACAGAAAGCTCAATACAGTACAACCGTGGCTGAAAAGCTGAAAAGTATTAATCCCACATGGAGGGAATTAGTTGCTACTTCATGGCATGTTACTCCAAGGAGATGCATGCTAAAAAATGTTCTTTGCTTTTATCTACTTGAAAAACCCATGAGTTGATCATTTTATCAGAGAGAGTGCCTGTCCAAGCTAAATTTTTCCTTCTTCTTCTTCTATGCATCTATGCTCCAAGCCTTTTGGTGAAGCTAATGAGTTCCCTTCTCCCTTAGTTAATATTATTGGGATTTTCTTTCATCACAAACACATCCAAAAGTATGTTTTACCTGTGTCCCAGGTATTTCTCAATCCTATCAAGTTGACAAGATTTGTCACATTATTACCTATATCTCAAGTTGTGGAGAATGTGGACTTAAGTGATATTTAACAAGGAAAATATCCACAATCTATGCATGTATGATGGCATGATATTATCGCCCATAAATAAATAGACCTAAATTTAAAAATAAAATCAACTTTAATAAATCATTTTCCTTACAAACCATTTTAAGCTAGATTAAATGATATTTCATAAATGTATTAATTTCAGAATGTTTACTATTTCCAAATTAAGTCATTTTCCCTTTGTTTTCCTTTTTGATTTTTATCATAGTTTAGTACATTCAAAGAAATTATATTAATGGTATTATGTCATTTGCAGATGAATGGATGGACCTGGAAAAAAATGTCAAGTGAAGTAAACCAGACCCAAAGACATAAAGGACACATACTTTCTCTCATTTGTGGAAGTAAGGTTTAATTTATAAATGTGTATACCAACTCATATAGGATCATATGCATATTACATACACATATTAACTAAAGTGTGGTATATACAGGGGAGAATTCCATTGATGTAAATCCTCTAAAGAACTTACAGTTTAACAAACTGAATAACAAGAAACTGGAACTTGAGATGGAGTGTATAGAAGAGGATTGTTGGCAAATAAAGAGTGGAAGGTAAGTAAATGCTATCATAGTGTTCAATGTACATATGTGAAAATGGAACTAGAAAAATTGAGGTGATGGGTGGGGTTAGCAGAGATAGGGGAGAATGACAAAAGGGGACTCATTAATCAAGATGTTTTGTACTCATAAACTGACTTGGAATTGAAATTCCTTTGTACAACCACTTAAAGATAATGTAAAAAATAAGAAAACTCCCAAGACTAAACAAAAATATTAATAAAGAACAACAAAAAGTATCATATCAGCACACATAGATACACAGATTTCCATGTAAAATTCACATATTCATTCATACATTCATTCATTCATTCCCTTAATTAAAAAAATCAATTCCCTTTGGAGGCACAAGGAACAAAAGAAATAACAGAGAGATAAAGGATTCATGTTTTCCCTTACATGTAGAAGCTAGGTTTAGCTTACAATACATTGGTTGGTATGCAAGTGTATACTCATGTACTAACTGAAATATAGTAGATTTAAGGGAGATCTCAAATTCCTTAGAAAGACAGAGTTTAGCAAATAAAACACCAGGAAGCAAGTGCTTGAAAGGGGTTGAATGGGAGTATGGGGGAAAAAGGTAGATGAATGAAGAAGAAAAAAGGAGAAGAATGCAGTTAAGAATCCACTGTATATCCTATACAATTAAGGAGAGTGAGGGAAGGGGTGGCTAGGGGAAGGATGGGTAAGATTGTTGAAAGAGGTGACATTGATCGAGATATATTGTGTCCATAAACTGCTTTGCTAAATGGCAACTGCTTTGTATTAGTTTAACAAATTACCTAAAGATAATTTTTTTCTTTTTTTTAATTGTGAAAATACCGTACAGAGGGGTTACAATTACATGGGCAAGGTAATAAGTACATTTCTTATCAAGCATTGATGCCTCCTCCTTTGTTTCCCCTGCCTCTCCCTTCCAATCTTTCCCTCCTTTCCCCCCCTCCCTCCAGCCAAAGTTGTAAAGTTCATTTTTCAACATAATGACTTGTACATCTCATTATTGCAATGAATCCACCTGTATCCCCATTTAAACAATTTGTTTTTTTCCCTTCCCCTCCACAAAGTATACCAACATCAAATACAGTGAAAACAGGTGTTATATCGTGAGGGAGGGACATACAAAGCAACGAAATCATCTTATAAATGTGTTAGAAACAATCACAAGAAAGAACAAACAGTTGAATCTTTATCTTGGTGTTCATTTCACCTAACATCAACTTATCTGACCGTTTCTGCTTATCTCAGACATATACTAGTCATCGCAAATATGGGAAATCATGGGACCTATGTTTCTTTGAGCTTGGTTTACTTCACTTAATATAATTTTTTCCAAGTCTTTCCATTTCCTAACAAATGGGGCAATGTCATTCTTTCTGATAGAGGCATAAAATTCCTTATGTATATATACCACATTTTTTTGATCCATTCATCTACTGAGGGGCATCTGGGTTGGTTCCATATCTTAGCTATGGTAAATAATGGTGCTGGAAAAATTGGTTAATCACATGTAGAAAACTAAAGCTAGATCCTTATATATCACCCGGTACCAGAATCAACTCCAAATGGATCAAAGACCTCGGAGTCAAAGCAGACACTCTGAAAACATTACAGGATGGAATAGGAGAAAACCCTAGGTCTCCTTGGCACAGGCTGAAATTTTCCTAATAGAGACCCAGAAACACAACAAATCAAAGAAAGGTTGGACAAATGGGATTGCATGAAATTTCAGAGCTTCTGCCTGGCAAAGACATAGCTAGTAAGATCAATAGAAAGCCCACGGATTGGGAAAAGATCTTCACTAGCCATACAACGAACAAGGGTCTCATATCTAAAATGTACCTGGAACTCAAAAAATTTAATCCCCCAACAACAAATCCTCAAAGAAACAACTGCCCAACAAATAAGTGGGCTAAAGACTTAATGAGAAACTTCTCTGAAGAAGAAAGAAGGATGGCCAATACACACATGAAGAAATGCTCAACCTCTCTAGCCATAAAAGAAATGCAAATCAAAACAACATTGAGATACCACCTCACCCCAGTTAGAATGGCTATAATCAAGAACTCTAATAACAACAAAGCTGGAGGGGATGTGGACAGAAGGGAGCCCTACTGCATTGTTGGTGGGAGTGTAAACTTGTTCAACCACTTTGGGAGGCAGTATGGAGGTTCCTCAAAAGACTCGACATAGAGCTCCCCTATGACCCAGCAATCCCACTTTTGGGCATTTACCCAAATGATCACAAACAAGACCATACTAAAGCTACCAGCACAACTAAAGATAATTTTTTTAAAGAAATAACAAAACTCTCTGCTCTTGTGAACTTTCCATGTTACTGATTGGGAAACAGTAGACAGATCAGTAAGGGAACTGCAGTGTCAGAACTGACAAGTATATTGAGAAAATAAACCAGGGATAATAAGTGGAAAATCAGTAATTTAAAAGTTGCTCTTACTTAAAACCTGAAGACCAATTATCTCCAATTGATTTCTAAGTAACTTTTAAAGAACTAATACCAGTCGTTCAGAAAGTTTCCAAAATCCCCAAATGCTCATTCTGAGAGACCAGAGTTACTCTGGTAAGAAGAGATCACACAGAAAAAAAAGAAAGGATAGTGTCAGTTATGTGTATAGACACTTAAATGCCCAATATAATACTAGTTAATTGGTTGACTCAATATGAAAGATCAGTCAATGAAAACACTCTCTTATAAGTATAACACACAAACCCACATGTAATTGATCCATGAAAAAATCATTAACCAAGTCTAACATTCTTTTGAAATAAAAACACTTCAGCAATGAAAGAATAGTGATATATATGCCTTCCTCACCCTGATTATATCTCTCATAGCCTTATACCAAACATTAAACTGTCTAGGGAATGACTGAAAGCTTTTCCCCTAAGACAAGAACAAGAGCAGGATTTTTGCTCTACTGCTTGTATTCAATATCATGCTACAGGTTAAAGCTGAGGCAGTTGGGAAATAACTAGAAATGAAAGATATCTATAAGTGAAAAAAGTGAAAAACATTCCTATGTGTATGGCCTTGTCGATAAAAGTTCTAAATAACAATAATAGATATAATTAAAATCGTTGGATGTAAGTAGTGATTAATCCAACCAAGGTTGCAAGATCAATAGAAAAATCAATTTTCCTTTCATACGCTGGCAATGAACAATCAGAATGAAATTAAAAGAAATTATAGCTAAGGCATCACAATAAATAAAAACACTGAGGGAACTTTTAACCAAAAAGATGCAAGAATTGTGTGTTGAAAGTTCTAAAGTATTGTTGGAAAAACTTGAAAGAGCTAAGTAAACAAACCGACATTAGTGTTCATATGGTTTAGAAATCAATGATTGCCAAACCTGATACACAGATTTAAAGAATTGTGTATTGTACTTTCAGCTATGTTTTTTGAAGAAAGAGAAATGCTCATTTGAGAAACTAAGAGACTAAGAATAATTCTGAAAGAAACATGTTGGTAAACTCACACAAAGTTCCAACAATCAGGACTATATATAGTAAGTACCTCAGGGGTTGACACACAGATCACTGTAGGAAGAATTCAGAGTCCATGTTTATGGTCAATAGATGTGCAACAGGGCAACTAAGATCATTCAAAAAGAGTAGAACTGTCTTTTCTCATTTTACAGCACACACAACTAAATCAAAATCAACTACGGACCCTGGATTTGCTCATCTAATTCTCCGTGCCTCATTGTTTTACCTAACCACTATGGTGCCAACTTCCTAAATGAAATTGGGAGGCTTGTTTTTGTTTTAATTTTGAGTTTTAGGTTTTATTCCAGCAATGCAGATGTTTCCAGCCACCCTTATTATGTGCATCAGCTGTTGGTTCACAGCATTGTATTCACTGCATTTCTTGCTTCCAGCTCTGCTCATGTCATGTCTGCATGCCTGATTCCCACGGATTTTCTGATTTACTTACCTTGATCGGAATGTCTGCTTCCTGGTTTATGCATTAGGGAAATTGCACATTTTTTCATGTGCTGGTCAGACTGGATGGAAGTAGCATCCCCTGTTTCTTCTGGTCTATTTCTATCCTTGCTCAGATTGGGTTGTCTGCAGCCCAAATCTAATTACTTGTGCCCCCACTGGTGTTTATTATTATTATCATAAATCATCATCACCTGTTTGACATCCAAACCTGCACATTTGCCTAGAAAAAAGAACCAAAAGCATGCCTCATGTTTGTGTGGCTGTAATTATCTGTGGTACACAGAATGACCTCAGACTCTGCTGTTTTTATGCACTAATGAACAGGTGGCAAGCTTGGACTACATCTTCCCCAACAATTTCCTTCAGAAACTCTGGCATCTGGGTAAATGGATTAAATATTGAAACAAAGGCTCTGAGGGGACCTTCACCCTTGATTCTCCCATTAGCCTTCACGTGTCAGGGTTTGATAGATTAATACAGGGAACACAGTATGCCTTTTGGAATCAGTGTGCTTCTACTTTCATCCAAACCCTGGCTCTGCCTCTTTTGGACACACAATGAGATCCATATCAAGGTTAATGCTCATTATTATAATGTTGGAGCAACCTGGTAGTGTCTTTGTTTTGGGCTCTTAATTATAGTGTTCAACTGTCTTCATTGTCTGGTCCAACTCATTCTTCCACAATAATCTCCAAAATGGCCTTGTCTCTAGATATTCTGGACTATGTACCATTTTCCAATGTGTACTGCACACCGACAATTTTAACTCCTCTTATGGTTTGAAATGTTTCAGCCGTTATCTCCTCCCTGTAACCTGCCCTTGCACACATCTCTTAGTTATTTATTTACTTTTGAAATATTAGAATTAAATTGAGTTCAGGACCTTACATAGTGCACATACCTATGAACTTGAACTGATGTATAGAGTATGCTTTCAGCTTTCCCCCTATTTTTACGTATTTATTTTATTTTATTTTGTTGTAAGTGTGATGTATAGAGGGGTTACAGTTACATAAGTAATGAGTACATTTCTTTTCAAACACTTTCTTATTTTCTCCTACTTTCAGCTTTATTCAGTTCACCCATGTTCCTAAATGTCAATGTCTTTCTCAGATTGAATAAACACCTTGAGAATGGTCTCTAGTGTATTTTCCCTTAAGAGTCAAGACCAGCTAGACTCTGCTGTCTTTGTTTATTCTTGTTTACTCCAACATCTAAGTAAAGAACACAACTACAAATCTTGAGTCTAGTTTAAAAGTGGTTTTCAGAGAGACCAAGAGATGCAAAAGACCTAATCACTGGTGGGACATACTTAGAGTGAAAGTAGAAAGATATGAAAAGAAAGAAGCAGGTAGATTATTTTCTCTCCCCAAAGGACTGAGCTCAGTATGATTTTGTACCATTTCAGATACCATAAGGGACCACAGGAGGATGGATTGGCAAAGACCCATGACTTGGGGAAAATGTGGCGCTGTGTAACTGTGTTCGCCTCTCATCCTTGCTTGCCTCAGTTTCTGTTTGCTCAGTCTGACTGCCTCTAGACTACAGTTATGAAAGAAGAAATTTTTAAGTTTTTTTTAATCCAGGCTGTTTTCTAGTAAATCCTACCCCACAAACTCTTCAGATTCATTTCTAAAGACACATTATGATACCATGCGGTACACACTCCCCCCACACACAATGGGATTTTACTCATCCATTAGAAAGGATGAAATTGTGCCATTCATAAAGACATGGAAAGACTTGGAAAAAATTATATCAAGTAATCCAACCAGAGAAATAAAGGTTGCTTGATTTATTCCATTAGTTGTAGATAGCATGTGCCTATAAATCAGTAAATATGCTGGGTGGTATGCAAGCAGCTCCAAATCAGTTAATTACAATAGACGTTATAGAGAGCTTAAATAGTACAATGTTTTAGAAATACTACCTCAACACTCAATAAAATGAGCACCAAGAAGTGGGTACTTGCAGGGGGCTGTGAAGCCAAAGAGAGGGGTGGACCATGAAGCGGGGTATGGAGGAAGAATGATGTCAAGATTTAATTTGCATATACCACAAAATTGAGAAATATAAGGGAAAGGATGGATCAAAGGGGGCTGAGATTGTTGAAGGGCGGACACTGATCAAGATACATTGTATTCATATACTGCTTTATTGAATAACCTTCCCTTGTATAACTATGTAAAGATATTTTTTAAAAGATACATCTTGAAAGACATTGTTTTTTGGAAACACTCCTGTACTGAAATTACTCGCAGGAAAGGCAGTGAACAAAGCGGGGGGAAGGGGTGATAGTCCGAGTCAACACTAACACTACTACACTAAAAAGATTAGATCTTTTGGGCTGGGAATATGGCTTAGTGGTAGAGTGCTTGCCTAGCATACATGAAGCCCTGGGTTTGATTCCTCAGTACCACATAAGCAGAAAAAGCCAGAAGTGGTCCTGTGGCTCCGGTGGTAGAGTGCTAGCCTTGAGCAAAAGAAGCTCAAGGACAGTGCCCAGACCCTGAGTTCAAGCCCCAGGACTGGAAAAAAAAAGATTAAATCTTTTGTCTCTACGGTCTAGAGAAATGAGTCTACAGACCCTGAGGGAGACGTTAAATGACAAAGATTCATTGAAGGAAAAGATAAGCAGGACTCTGGAGAGACAGGAGAGGTCAAGCTATTTGGAAATATTTCTATTCAACTTCTTTTGTGCCATGAGCTCAGCATGCAGCGAAGTGTATCTCCCTAGCTCTTTTGCCCTTTCAAACGTGTTCTCAGACCTTGCATCGTGTGCCTACAGATATATCCATCCTCTTTCTTCTTGAATTGTAATCTCAAACTTAGCGCATTCCAAGATGTACATCTTAAAGTGCACATACTTTGGGAAAGTTCCTGCTCCCTTCCCCAAAGTAGTATACATAAGAATAAGGTCCTTCAATACAATTCTCCAAAGTGGCATGTAAGTCACCTTAGTCTGTTAGGATCTCAGAAAACATACGTTCCTTATCGTGCTCTTGTGGTAATCCAATACTATCACTAGAAAAGACACTAATCATTACATTGAAAGTCTAGGACATCCTATAAAAAGAACATTGTGTGAACAAAGGACACTCTGGTCTTCGTCACTGAATTTATTGAACAAAATTTTTCCTTTCAAGCTTGAAAGACTGAGTTTACTAGAGTCTTGATGTCCTGATAGCACAAGTAATGAGTGACAAAGAAGAGTGCGACATCCTGAGAATGAAGTCAGGATTCCTAGGCTCTGGTTCTGCATCATTTGTGTAGTGTTCAATTTACCAAGTCAAGACAATGATAGTGGAGCCTTGAGCTGCGAAAGTGAGACACAGTGCCTGCCCACTGACTAAGAGTTCACAGGCCACTGGGAAATTAAGAATAATATGTTCTCACACTGCACAAAGGTTAGTGTTTGCAGGGGATGTATTCTCAGAAACATGGCAGTGTTTAAGAAGGGTCCCTAGTTCAGGCAGTTGGAAAAGGATGTCTTGTGGGATTATTATCAGAAATGAAATTGAAGCTGAGATCTAATATAGAAACCAATGATGCCCAATTGATCTGAGAGGGTTTGAGGAGGAAAAACATTCCCAGAAATGATAATAGCCTATACAAATAGTATACATAAAGAGGACATACACCAAAGTAGGGAGATAACAATAATTATAATTTCACCTGGAAGCCTCATGTGGCTGGCTGAGGGCGTTTTCTCTGCATCACAAGAGAGAATGAATGGGCGAACTCATTGGCAGCTTTGGCATTATTGTTGGCACTGTGCTGATGAATACCATAGGTTTGTGGGTCAAACTGGCACATCTAAATGCTCATAGCTCTAAGCCCTGAGAACTTGATGCTTATGACTCCTGAAGTTTTCCAAGCCAGAAACTAATAGCTGTAGGTGCTCAGATTGGAGCCTTGTTCCTCTGAGCCTGGACTGTGGGCAGTTCTGCACATGTAGCTGGTATTGCAGTTACTGCACTATGTGTGCCAGCACCCTTGGCTCTTAACACTGGTCAGTTCTCTGGAAGTCTTCCAGTAACTGCCACTTCTCGGTCTCCTGCTTTGTCTCTCACAGACTTTCAGTTTCTACAGTCTTCCTTCTCAAGTGTCTCTATTCCAAGCTGCTCTCTGGAACTTTCTAGCCACCTCCTTGTTATGACTCCTGTGTTGCTGTTGCAGAGTAGACTACTTTTAATATAATGACTTCCTGTGACATCATAGCCTGGTAGTGTTGCCTCAAGCAAAAATGATTGTGATCGATTTCACATAAATGAAAGCACTGACTGTGACCATTACCCATGGCTCTCAAAAACATTGTGATAGGGGCAGGAACTGGTGTGGGAATTTCATCTAGATTTAGCCCAACGTCAGCATTTTCTGCTGTTTACAAAACCACCTTTATCCAGTGCTTTGCGTGGTGACTGCCCTGGGTAACTGGGAGGAGAAAATGTTCCAGTATCCCTCCGGTTCCCTCAGCTATTACAACTCATCAGTGCGTCTCTCTGCTTCACCTGCCTTGTTCTAAGACAGAGAAAGAAGGAAATCATTTTCAAATAGATTCATAATCAGAAGAAGGATAATCATGGTAACTATATCTCATCACCTGCAAGTGCCAGGTGCCACATTAAAAAACAATCTCTACGACTAGCTGATTCCATTTATTAGTCAGAGTAGAAGAAGTGATACCTGTACTTTTGTTTTGTTACCCAGGTGCTAGAACTTGTCTTTATTAGAAAAATACAATGTTTACCAGCTGTGTTTCTTCCATACCTAGAATTCCTCCGTCACCTTAAGAAACTACTCGGCCCCCAGGTGCCAGGTCTGTTTCAAACACGATGCTAAGAGAGAAAGAGAGAGAGAGAGTCTGGCAAGGACCCTAACTCCATCGCTTTGGTTATAATCGCACACATCCTGCTTCCTCCAGGCTTCTGCTGTGCTGAAGCCAGCGCTCTTCCCTCTCCCAGCTTCCCACAGTGGAGTGTCATCACTGGGGGGTTCAGTCATGACCCAGAGCTCGGTGCTGAGCCAAAGCCCGCAGTGGCTCCCAAACCCGTTTTCCTCGGTGTGAAGCTTAGGCAACCCCTGCTCATGTTTGTGTTTGCACAGCTCAGACCTTCTGGACCCAGCACCCCACTAAGTGGCAGCAAGGAGTTCTTTCTTGCTTCAACCACAGTGGGGTCCTGTAATCAGACACATGAATCCTATCATGTTGACCCTTCAGAATGAACAGAGCTAGATTCCCAAACTCCTTTCCTTTAGGATATGTTTAATCCCCAGGCCATGTGTCTCCCTAGGCCTGGGAACAGGAAAATGGTACTGGGAAGGCACAGATTTTGTCAAACATAAGTAATTCAGTTACATCCTATCTCTAAGAGCCATGGGGAATGGTTTCACCTGATGTTTAGTTAACAAAAACAACCCCCCACAGTAGCTAAAGATCTAAGTTCACTTTCCTCCTAGGACAAAAAACAGTTTGAAGCTCCTTTCCCTTAATATCTTTTGAGGATGTGCCCATGGGAATCGTCTTCAGTACTGATTTACATCTAAGCAACCCTTCTGGGAGTTATTATTATCCTCATTTCCTGTACGAGGAGAGCAGTTCCAAGAGGTTACCTGCCTTGGGCCACACGGCTAGCGAGATATAGAAATAGGATTCTAATTCGGGTCGACCGGTATCTCAGCCTCTGGCCCTTTCCTAGTGTTCTCACTGGTCCCAGAGCCGTGGGGCAGCTACATTGCTGTTTTTCATCAAGTCAAATGCTAGAGCCTCATAAACATTCCTTTTCTTCCTCTTCGAGTTTTCTCTCCTGTCTTCCTCTTTTCTCTAGCTCTTCTCTCCTCTGTCCTCATCTCTCTCTTCCTGTCTCTGTCTTTCTCTCAGTCCCTGTCTCTGTCTTTCTCATATGTGCTTACACATACCACTCCCCTCTCCTTTCTTCCCCTCATATCTCCCTGTTTCTCTGTTTCTGTTTCGATGTCTTTGTTGGGACAGCAATAAGGTCTACGCAATGATCTTCCTTTGGACTACTCATAGATAAAAATCTACAATGCTTCTGAGACTTCATTTATTTCAAAAGACACTAAGAAGGTAGATAGATTGACCTCTGAAGAGGCAGTCCCTTTGGAAGGCTGAGCAACATCCTAATAGAGGGTACCTGTGGCTGAGAGTGCTTCACAAGTTGCTGACAAGAATCATAAATCTTCTGCCAACTTTCCTGAAAGCTTGTCACTCCTCTGCCCTTTTGCTTGATGAATGCGCCTGGTTCCCAGAGCTATAAATGTTGAATAGATTCTAATGGATTATCTGAGGCCAAGTGTTCATAAATGAGACTCATGGGGTAGAATTCTTTTTTGAGTGAGTTCCAATTTTCAAATGTACTTAGAAGCAGAATTCAGGGAATAATGAATATTTAACAAATGTTTAAAGTCTTTAGATAAGAATACTATTAATACCAGTATTTATAGCTTACCTGCCTTTATAGTCATTTTATTATGATCAATTTTTAATTGACACATCAATTATGTTATTTTACACACACATTCTTTTGATAAGAACACTTTAAATCTGTATTAGCAATATTCAAAGACACAGGGCTTGTTATTAACTATAGACACCACATCATACAGACCTATCCTCACATGTGATAATATTTTTATGTGTTTGTAATGCCAAATGCAATGTACAGATTAAATAAAATAAAAGTGGTGAGGGTGAATATGATAGAAGTATGCTATATAATGAAACTGGGCACCAGTGGCTCATGCCTTTAGTCATAGCTACTCCAAAGGTTGAAATCTGAGAATTTTGGTTCAGTACTGGTCATATTAGACAAATCCAAAAGATTCCTCTGTCCAATTTACAGGTAAAAAACTGGAAGTGTAGCCAGGTGCAGGTGGCTCATGCCTGTAATCCTAGCTACTCAGGAAGCTGAGATCTGAGGATCAGGGTTCCAAGCAAGCCTAGGCAGGAAAGTCTGTGAGACTCTTATCTCCAATAAACCACTAAGAAAACAGGAAGTGGTGCTGTGGCTCAAGTGGTAGAGTGCTCACCTTGAGCTGAAGAGCTTAGGGACAGCACTCAGGCCCAGAGTTCAAGCCCAACAAATGACAAAAAAAAAAAAAACAACCAAAACCAAAACAAACAAAACAAAACAAAACTGGAAGTAGAGATGCAGCTCAAGTGCCAGAACGTCATCAATGAACCAAAAGCCAAGCAAGAGACGTGCTGAGTTCAAGGACCAATACCAGAAAAAAATAATAACAACCGTAAAGTAAAAATTATATATAACAAAATCCACTTTTGAAGTCTAAAATTCAAAATAAATAAAATGTAGACCAATTGCCAAAAAAACACTATCCCTTAAAACTCCAGTAACTTTCTTTCCCACTAATAAAGATAACAGCCTTAAAATTTCTAAGGAGCCACCAAAGACCCTAAATGGCCAAAATAATCTTGAATGAGAAGAGGATGCTAAAGGAATCATACTACTCAATTTTCTGGCATAGTACAAAGCCAGTATTGTTTTGATTACAGAGCACTCAAAACAATATGGTACTGGCATAGGAAGATAAGTAAGAGCAAAAAGAGAAGATTGAAAGCAAGGATGTAAAATCTTCCTCCAGGCTCGATTGTTGAAGCTGGGCGTCAATAGCTCACACCTATAATCCTAGCTACTCAGGCTGAGGATCTTGGTTCAAAGGCAGCCCACACAAGGAACCATAAGTAGCTCCGTGGCTCAAGTACTAGAGTGTTTGCCTTGAGCTGAAGACCTAAGGGACAGCACCCAGACCTAGAGTTCAAGTCGCATGACCTGGAAGAATATGTTAAAGCATCCTAAGCAAATTGCCCTTTCCTCAATCACAAAAAATATCTGAAGGATGAGACCATGCAAATAGGAGCCTCAAACTTTGGAGAATATTAAAGGAAAATTTCAGACCATTTTCTAATCCAGTTTCAACTTGCTTCATTCTCATTTCCTTAATAAAGCTGCATTTCTATTGTGAAAAAAAAGAGGGGCTGGGAAGGTGGCTCAGTGGTAGAGGGCCTGCCTTGCATGCATGAGGCCCTGGCTTCGATTCCTCAGCACCACATAAGCAGAAAAAAAAGCTGGAAGTGGCATTGTGGCTCAAGTGGTAGAGCACTAGCCTTGAGCTGAAGAGCTGAGGGACAGCGCCCAGGCCCAGAGTTCAGGCCCACGACTGGACCCCCCCCAAAAAAGAATAGGAATGACTGAGCACCTAAAAAGTGCACCCAGACCGATATGATAGGGCATTTGCCACACATTTACTGGTTTTATAATATAATTTTGAACCACTGTATATAATCTCAATAAACCTTATGATAGATATTATTATTATTATCATTTCCCAATTTATAGATGATAAAACTCAGACTCATGAAAGTTGGTACCACCTGAGACTTCAGAGGAAAGACAAGACCTTCAGAATTCAATATAAATAAACACACAAAGTACCAGCTCCTATGGGACACAGCAAAGGCATTACTCAGAGGACAATGTATAGCTTTGAATGCCTAATCAACAAATTAAAGAAATCTCAAATCAAGACTCTAATGCTGCACTTCAGGCTCTTAACAAAAAGAACAAGCCAAATCTAATCCAGTAGGAAGAAAGAAATAATAAAAATTTGATCCGAAATAAACAAATTAGAGACTAAAAAACATACAAAGAATCAACAAAACAAAGAGTTAGTTCTCTGGAAAAAGTAACAAAATTGACAGGTCCTTAGAGATGAGAATGGGAACATTTAACAGAAACAAGCAAAATTTAGGAATAAAGGAATACTTTGTAAACCTTTATGGGAACAACTTGGAGAACCTGACAGAAATGGATTCATGCCCAGAGAACATAAATATACCTAAACCAAGCCAAGAAAGGTTTAATCCAATTAGAAAGACCATAATAGGCAATGAAACTGAAATGGAACTAAAACACCTCCAATCCGAATTCTGTAAGTCCTTCAAAGGAGAACTCACTCCAATGCTCAGACTCTTTGATGAAATAGAAGGGAAAGATCAGTACCAAACTCATTCTATGAAGCCATTATTACACTCATCCGAAAACCAGATAAGAACTCATCAAAATAAAACCATAAATTGGTCTATTTGATGAACATTGATTCTATCTATCAATAATATATACATATCACACATATATGCATATTCTTAAAACTATATATATGTTCTCTATGTGTGCTATATATAATAGAGTATATATTCTTAATATTCTTGATAGAATATATATGGAAGGATGTCCAACTATGTTATAAGCCTTACATTTTTTTTCAATTTAACAATTATGAATATATGCTGCATATAAAAATATAATGTTGGGTTTCTGAGCACGAACATGATGACAGACAGCATGTTATTTCCTACATAGTTTAAATTTTCTATCATCTTTTTGTTTTCTAGATATTAATTATAAGTTAAGGATTCTAGTATGTATTAACAAAATATCATATTCCATAGAATTTATTGAATCATTATAACAACTTATTTAATCTTTATAACAACTAGATGTCTTTTCTAATCATGAGGCACAGTTTGGTTTTAAGTCTTTCCAACTCCTAATTTCAGAGAGTGGTTGTCAATGTCTGAAGGGAATTTTGGTTGTCACAACTTGAAGAGAGTGGGTAGAACTAAAATCCTGTGGTGCACTCGACAACTCTTCCAACAGAGAAAATGATCCATGGTGCTGGGCTCAGAAATCCTGCACTTTATTATAAGGTTACCTAAGAACAAATGTTTTATTTCACAGACTCTTCCTATGAAAACTGACCTTAAAGATTATTGAGCCTTACTACTGGTAGCTTAGTAAACACCAAGCGTCCACTATGTATGGACATAATTTTGTTTGATTTATTTATTCATTCTTTCTTTCAATGAGCCAGTATTGATTAGCAGCACAACATGTAATCACGGGAAAATGAACATACATATACAAAGTTTTCTAATAACTCACTGCAAAAGAAGTTTTAGAGTTTGTTTGCTGAGCTAGGGGACAAGTGAACTCATGGTCCTCTGGCATCTATTTAATAGAATTCATCTGTTATTGCTGTCAGAGTTTCCCCGCAGTGAGTCAATAACATCTTACAGGCCTCCTTTGCAACAGTAAGGGTCGAGCATCAATAAAAGCTGATGGCGCTCAGGACACAGGTGGTTGAATATGGAAGCGCACGACTTCAAGAGTTCGGCAATGGCCTTCTGCAGGGAACAGGTGTGAGCTTCTTCACATACCCCCTATCTCCTTCACCACATGAGAGAGCTCAAGGTTTCCTGTTCTAGGAATACCTGCAAGTTCACAGAGCGGTGCACTCAAGGCAGCTCTGGCGATGGGCTACCATGGAAGGGGCTCAAGCAGAGAATTGAGAGGCTGAATCTGAAAGTTGTAGAACCACTCAATGGATTGTAGACTATCTTGAGAAGAAGTCTTCAGACTAGGGCATTTAAATTGATTCTATTTAGGCAGGGATAAAAAAATTCATAGTAAAATCTCCTAAACTTGGGATATTATGACTTTATAGGTGAAAAATAAAGTCATGTTTGAGACACTTGCAGTGTTATTGGAAAGATGTTGTATAAACATTCTCTTTGTTTTAGAGGAAAACATTAATTTTTTAGCAACTATTTTTTTGGCAGACATGGGGCTTGAACTCAAGGCCTGGGTACTGTCCCTGAGCAAATTTGCTCAAGCCTAGTGCTCTACCACTTTGAGTCACAGGGCCACTTCAATGTTTTATCAACTGTTAAGCCAACACTTCTGCTAGGTATTTTTATATAACTTTCAAGAATATTATTTCACTAGCTTTTCTTTGTTTTAAATAAGAGTAGTTATCAATGCAGTAGGGTTCCCTTCTGTCCACATCCCCTCCAGCCTCAGTTGTTATTAGAGCTCTTGATTATAGCCATTCTAACTGGGGTGAGGTGGTATCTCAGTGTTGTTTTGATTCACATTTCTTTTATGGCTAGGGAGGTTGAGCATTTCTTCATGTGTCTATTGGCCATTCTTCTTTCCTCTTCAGAGAAGCTTCTCTGTAAGTCTTTAGCCCACTTATTTATGGGGCAGTTTGTTTCTTTGAGGATTTGTTGTTGGGAGATTTAATTTTTTGAGTTCCAGGTATATTTTAGATATGAGACCCTAGATACGGAACCAACCCCGATGACCCTTAGTAGATGAATGGATCAAGAAAATGTGGCATATATACACAATGGAATTCTATCAGAAAGAATGACATTGCCCCATTTGTTAGGAAACGGAAAGATTTGGAAAAAATATGAAGTGAAGTAAGCCAGGCCCAAAGAAACATAGGTCCCATGGTTTCCCTTATTTGCAATAATTAGTACATGTCTGAGACAAGCAGAAATGTTCAGATAAGTTGATGTTAAGCGAAATGAACCCCAAGTTAAGGACTCAAATGTTTTTTCTTTCTTGCTATTATGTCTAACATATTTATAAGATATTTCTTTGTTGCTTTGTATGTCCCTCCCCCAAGGTATAACCCCTGTTTTCACTGTATTTGATGTTGATATAATTTGTGGAGGGGAAAGGAAAAGACAAATTGTTTAAATAGGGATACAGGTAGGCCCATTGCAACAATGAGATGTGCAAGATGTTATGTAGAAAATGAACTTTACAACTTTGGCGCGGGGGAGGGAGGTAGGGGGGAGATAGGAAGGGATGTTAAGGGGAAACAAAGGAGGAGGCAACAGTGCTTGATAAGAAATGCACTCATTACCTTGCCCATGTAATTGTAACCCCTCTATATGGTATTTTCACAATAAAAAATTCGCAAATAAAAAAAATCCAAATATACAAACTTTTTTCCCTCCTGGGACTTCACATATTATTTATTGCACAATATTTTAGATTTTTTTCTTATAAAAATATTTGTGTCTGGGGCTGGGAAGGTGGCTCAGTGGTAGAGCGCTTGCCTAGCATGCCTGAGGCCCTGGGTTCAATTCCTCAGCACCCCATAAGCAAAAAGAAAAGAGCCGGAAGTGGCACTGTGGTTCAAGTGGTAGAGCGCTAACCTTGAGCTGAAGAGCTGAGGGACAGCCCCCATGCCCAGAGTTCACGCCCCACGACCGGACCCCCCCCAAAAAAAATTGTGTCTACCATTATATCCTGGTGAATCACTCATCCCACTAAGTGAAATTTATAGCTTCTCAGACCTCCAAACCTGGATCATTTTTCTCTTTTTTATGACCTAGAATGCTATTTTAAACTTTGCATAGCACCCACGAACTACTCTTGATCCTTTGAATTTTGTTAATAATTATTTTTGCTATTAATTAAAAGCTTCTAATTGGCAAGAACTATGGTATTTTTATTTCCTCTATAGATTCAGATATATCACACAGGTACTCTATTATTATTATTACCATTATTATTGCTATCATCATCATCATCATTATTATCATCATCATCATTAATAGTGCTAGTAAACCCCACTATAGTTTGTTGGTGGAATTTGAGATTTTTTGAAAGCTTTTACTTTTGCCCTTTAGAAAGCTCCTAGTTCCATGTATATAAGAAGGTCTGTTGTTCCCATAGAAATGTGATATCAAGCTACAGAGGAAAGAATCTAGAGAGGTCTTGTGACAACATGGGGAGGAGTGAGAGGAAAGAAGTAGAAGGGGGGAGCAGGTAGAGGAGGCTGAGCTTTCCCAGCATTTGAGACTTCTCTAAAGAGGTGCAAGAGTACCCACAGGTGAATTATCCACTTACGATCTTCCAGTCCAGCAAAACTTCCATACTGCAGTACCAGTCGACCTTATGCAGAACAGAAATTTCCCCACTGAGCCTGATTAATGCACAGATTCATAAGATGTAATTGAACTTTACATTGTCACTGAAGCTTTGGGTTGTTTATTTGCAGCAATAGATAATCAACACAGATGGTCCATCTAAGTTCCTGCAGGAAGGATAGGGAGCTGTCAGCCGGTGGACTGGCAAAGGTGACTGAGACCATGACTCCTGTTATTGGCATGGGAGTCCCTGTGTGATCCCATCTCCACAGCACGGGCTCAAGTGCATAAGCAGAATGATGCAAATGCTCCTGAGATTTGGTATGAGAACTAGCACCAAATATTTTTCTTCGCATTCTATTGTCTAAAGCAAGGGATAGGACCTGCTTTCAGCCAAACATGGAGAGTAGTTCCACTTCCCACGAAGAAGTGCTGTGAAACCACATTGTAAAAAAATGCCCAAACTCTGGGAAGGATGGAAAAAGTAGTCATTTCTGCAATGTGCCACCGAAATGATGATTTTCCTACAAGCATCTTCACACATGATGAAATGGAGGTTTAGGAAAAGTTCAGCGACTTGCGAAAGCTCACAAGCCACTGACATGATACTCTCAATTGGATTTCTTTCATAATTCTTCTTATGTTTTTTTCTTGTGGGTCCCTGTCAGCTGTAGCATTTTTTTTGCAGGGTGAATCCCCAAGAGTTTTCCGAAAGCTTTTGGTATTTCTCCATTATTAAAAAGTAAGAAAATACTGGTTATATGTCCACAACATCAAAATTGGATGTTGAATGCATTAGCCATTATGGCAGGACTCTCTGGGAACTGGTCACTCTCCCTCTGGAGCATCTGGACTTGTCACTGTGCTGTTCAGATGGGTTAATCATCAACGTTTGTTTTTATTAACTGCTAAGTACTTGGTTCCTAACACACATTTCCAGCGTTTCTGTTGAAGAGCTCTATTGAGATCTGGAGATTTTATATTCCTCCTTTCCACCAGTTTCCATGTCCATTTGGATAGGGCAAGTAGAATTTTCCCAGCAAATTACAGAATAAATTAGTCCAAAGTGGCCATAGAGAGAGTTGTATAATGACCACATTGATGCTTGCTGTGTCATAATTCATTATAATGATTTACAATATTTATTATTCATAACATTATTATTCATAACAATATTCATGATAACAATTGCTATTGCTGTACTAAACATCATTATTCAGATTTTCCTGAGAGATCATGGGTCTAACTATGAGACCGTTTCTTTCTCCCCTCAGGGCAAGCCTGTCCTGATGACCTGCTATTTTGCTTCACATTGCATTCAATGGTACATAGGCTGTGTCTTTCTGAGACATGTCCAGACATTAGTTGATACTATACTGAAATATAGTTCTAATTTGCTCGTGTGTGTGTGTGTGTGTGTGTGTGTGTGTGTGTGTTGGTACTGGAGCTTGAACTCAGGGCCTGTGCTGTGACCTAGCTTGTTCACTCAGGACCAATGTTCTACCTCTTGAATCATACTTTTACATCTGACTTTTTGATGGTTAATTGGAGATAAGAGTCTCATAAACTTTCCTGCCTGCACTGATTTCAAACAGTGGTTACTCTGTGTACCTCACCTGCAATATGGAGATGAGAATATGGAGGTGAGAGTATGTGGGACCACACCTTTCTCCAAGACATTACAGTTTCCTTACATTTGTCCCATCTGGCCCCTCCTGAAGCAGGGAGAGATGATGGTTTAGGAAGTTAGATACATCAACTTTCTCTATTTTTTTGTCAAAAACAAAGAAGGGGGTAACAATGCTTGATAGGAAATGTACTCATTACCTGACTCATGTAACTGTAACCCCTTTGAACAGTATCTTTACAATAAAAAAAATGTGTTTTCTGTCAACACCTTTGAAAATTCTTTATTAGAAGGCTGCTTGAAATGACAACTTCCACATCTTTCTTAATTTGCATTGACAAATTCCAGTTAGAACTATATGTATTTATATATAAACAATACTTTTTGCATTGATCTTTGCAACCTATTTAAATGATCCCCATTAGGCAATTCTGGGGGAAATGGATGTTTGAATTTACTTTATTGATGTTATAAAGGTGATGTGCAGTGGGATTACAATGACATGAGTCAGAAAATCAGTACATTTCCTTCAGTACATACAGTCTTCTTTCCCTCCCCCTCTTCTTGTCCCTCCCCCCCACCCCCCGTCTCCTCCCAGGAGTTGGATGGCTCATGTCCATCACAGTGTCCAGTGAGCTCCGTGGCTGCATTTGTTCACCCTTTTTCCCTTGAATTCTGTGCCTTCCCCTCACCCTAACAAAGATGTACATGTGACTAACCCATAAAGAAAAGAAAACAGAACCATAGACAAAATACAATTTTTTTCTTTTAGAAAAAAATTTCTCAGAGAAGTTTTTGGCTTAGTTAGGACACTTCTAAGCTCCATTTAGCTCCCCTTCTCCTCTCTGTAGAAGCAGAATTAGCTTTTGTAGAGAATACCAGGTTGGTGAGTCCTATGCTTAGAGCGACAGTTTCCACTCTATGCTTCTTCTTTACTTCGAGAACTGAAGTAGTTTGGCTTTTTCATCCCAAAGTTATCATTAAGAAGAACTATGGCCACAAGATACTATGTTGGAAATGAACTTGGGTTGGAGGGGCTGCAGAGGGAAAGTAGGAGAAAAACGAGGGAGGAGGTAACAATGTTTGACAAGAAATGTACTAATTACCTTACATATGTAACTGTAAGCACTCTGTATATCACCTTGACAATAAAATTAAATGAGAGGAGAGCAAAGGAGGGTCTTTAGACATTAGTGATATTGATTGATCCCATTGGTTCTAGGCCAAAGGATCTAATCCTTACTTTATCCTGGACGATAGATGGGACCAGAGGATTTTCAGTCTCTTGAGTTTTAATTGGTTTGTTTAGGCCTGTCCAACTGATTTATTATTTTTTTCACTCTTTGTTTAAGATTTACTTTCTTGAGTGTTTATGTATGTTCTAGGACTTGAACTCAAGACCTGAGTGCTGTCCCTTACCTTTACCACTCAGGGATGGCACTTTATGACTTAAATCACAGTTTCACTTCTGGCTCTTTACTGGTTAATTGCAGATAATGGTGTCAACACAGACTCTTCTGTCCAGGTTGACTTTCAACTGCAATCCTCAGAACTCAACCTCCTGAGTAACTAGAATGACAGGAATAAACCATCCGCTCCAAGCTTTGATTCTGTTATCTAAACCAAGTCTACTTGGGCTAGAATTAGTTCAATTCACAAACCAGAATGAAAAAAGGCCTACTGCCAGAACAGAAAGGTGCTGGAACAAATGAATGCCATTTGATCTGGAAATTTTCATGCCTGTATACAGTGTTCACAAGAAATGAAGAGGCCCTTGGATGGGTGTACACACAAGATTTTCAGGAACTGTGCTTACTTCATGGTATCGAGTGAGCCTTCAGCTGAATCTGGGACAGTTCCTGGCTCTCAGTTCATCGTGTCTTGTAATAGTAGAGAAAGTAGCAGCCAAGGTTATAGTCCCTGTAGGACTGAAGCCAATGATAGGAATGACACTATCTCCCTCCCCCTTCTAGAAGCTCAGATCTACCCTCTCCATCTCCATTCATCCACCTTCTTCCTTTCTTTCTTCTTCATCTATCCAAGTCCACAGTCTTTTCAGCATCCACAGTCACCTCTTCCAAGATTCCCTACTTGATTATATGAGATAATCATTAATTTCTCCATCTTCCCTCTCCAAATAGTGCTCACACTTTTCTCAGTATTATCCTCTTATCAATATACTGAAATGATCCATTGATTGAGAAAGGCTTCCTTTATAGCATAAAGGAAAAGACTCTCCTCTAACTTCTCTACATTAAAAATGTTCTCAGCATGGGCAAATTACTTCTCAGGTTTGGGTTTTTCTGTGGGGGAGATATGTGTAACCACTGCTGATCCACAGCCACTTTTCCTCTTTAAGCATTATTTTTTGAATTCTTTTTTTGTCAGTAGTGCAGCTTGAACTCTGGGCCTGGGTGCTGTCCCTCAGCTCTTCAGCTCAAGGCTAGCGCTCTACCACTTGAGCCACAGTGCCACTTCGGGCCTTTTCTGCTTATGTGGTGCTGAGGAATCGAACCCAGGGCTTCATGTATGTAAGGCAAGCATGCTACCCCTGAGCCACCTTCCCAGCCCCCCTATTTTTTGAATTCTAAAATGACATATCACCTACTTCACAAGGTTGTTGTGAAGATGAAATAATACGAAATACATGTGTATACCCTAATAGTGAAGGTAGTGCATTTATGAACAGTGTTCTCAGCACAATACCTTGTATACCCTACACAAAAACATCTGTTGAACTGATACATAAGTAAGCAAAAACTGAATCTGATGAGGGTGAAATGACAAAATGAAAATAGTTTCTCAGTAGGGAGATTTCTGAGGTATCAGATATGATATTTCAACAGGGATGAGAGGTTAATATTACAGACAGACTCTACTAATGAATGTTACATCATAGCAAATCTAATTCTCCAAAATGGCTTGAATTAGTCAATATGAATTCATAAACAAGGAGATATGACTCAGGTTACATCTTGCCAAAGACAAGCATATATTTGAAAGAGTCATGGATAATTTGGCACCATTTGTATTCTAACCAATTAAGAGAAGGATATCATGGTTAATGAACCCATTCTCAAAATTGACTCTAAAATTTTTATTACTTACATGTTTGATTCAATATGAAGAGGGTAGTTTAACATTCTGCCAAAATGTTAGAATTGTTTCTTTAATAACAACAATTTTTGTGAAAAATTATTCATGACCATTCTAGAAATTAGCATCCAAAAACTGGGTCCAAATCTCAGTGGGATCCATTGAAATATTCCATTTAATTCGAAGTATACATAAACAGGAGAACTGATTTTTAGCAGAAAGGAATTTTCATCCCAGATCAATAGCCCCCTCAAAAGAAGCATTTAATAGCATAATTAACAGCAGTACATTCACCTAATAATAATCAAACATTTGATGAACAACTACAAAACTGTATTAACACACTTACAAAATGCTTTTATCTATGACATTTTTTATTTATGAAAACATAAGAGTTGATGATTTTCTTATAAGGCATGAGAGGATTAAGTCAGTTTTAGGTAAGATAGAAGAGAGCAGAGTTGGGGCATAAAGTAGAAATGAGTGTAACCTTCACGGAAACAAGCTCTATAAAGGTACAGTGTATGTTTTGCACTGTGGAGAAGAGACATTAAAATGGTACTTGTATTTCTAGCAGTACTACAAGAAAATAATGCTAGGTCCTCATGGTCAAACAGTGAAATATTCAGAAAAGTGTAATTAACTAAGCAGAAATGTGCAGTGAAAATTAATGGGTAATATCTTTAACTACAACTTTGTAGTAGAAATAAGGAATTTCATAAATCTGAATCATAGAACATCTTTCAATATAAGCCGCAATATTGGTCCAATGTACAGAAATAGTATATTCTAGCTATAACTGATTTCTAAATGAATAAAATCAATAGTTACATGTTATAGTGGAAAAGAGTGGCTTTGGACCTGTTGGCTTCCAACCCTATGTATGACTTTAATTAGCTGTAAGACTTAGAAATAACTAACTAAATCAATAAACTTATTAAAACCCCAAACTGGGCATATGCCAAGTCATTCTACTTTATATATTTGTTACCAAGATAAAAAAGACAATAATCACAACACAAATGAAACATTTATAAAACAAAATTAAAAATTACCTTACTTTGATAGGACAGATTAATCATTCTTTTATTCCTGGGAAAATTCCAAGATTTTAATGTAACTAAAGAAATAACTGGAACTAGAAACAAAGAATATATAGTGTTACTAGATATTGTGTAAGGCAGAGTTAGGCATGTCACATAGATCTTCCCATCTTTCTCCTTTGTTTCCATTCTAATTATGAAGACTGAATGAAATGCTGTAACTATGTATTTCCCAACCATTGTTGAATTTGTTCATCTTTTTAAGTAAGTTGTTGTTATTACTGGGCGTCCTATATCTTTCTGGACTATTTTTTTTATAGTTTGGCATTTATTTATTTATTCATTTATTTTTGTCGGTCACGGGGCCTGCACTCTGGGCCTGGGCACTGTCCCTCACTGAAGAATAGTTGAGAACTCATTCTTAGAGGAATAAGTAGTTTCATGGCAGAAATATCATCACCAAAGATGGGTCTCAAAGACATGAGGAGTTAGTTCAATGAAGAAAATTCCAGCAGAGGGAGGAGCACATGCGCGCACACGCGCGCGCACACACACACACGCACACACACACGCACACGCGCGCACAGAGGACTTCGCACAAGACCTTTCATATTCCCCACCCCAGACTCTCTAAACTCTACCCATCATCTCAATTTCTTTGGTTGTTCCATTTTTACATATCTATCCTTAATATTATGACTGCAATCATCCATCCTTCCATTTTCCATTCATCTTGGGCTCCAAAAGAGAGTTAAACTTTGTAACTTCTGTTTTGGCCTCTTTATCCAGGAACAATAGTTGTGTCAGAGGGCTGGAAATAAATTGCATTGAAAATACTACTTAGAGTCAAGCCTGACCTGTCTTTCACACTCAATGGTTGTTTTGATTACTAAGTACAGTTGGAAGACAACTCCATTGTGGTTGGGGTGTTCATGCTATAGTAGAAATAAATACCGAGTCATTATTCCAATTAACCTGCAACTTGGTAATAGTAGTGCAATTCAAGGAGTGACAAGTGATGGATATTTTCAGAAGGCTTTGTACCACAATTGCTGGGCATTCTTAATGTTGATGTTTGTCCCAGGATCATGTTTCCATATAGACGTACTTAGTGAATGTTTGGTAGATATATCAATTTTTACTCCTTCATCAAGAGCCCACATTTATTTATAAATAAGCACCAGGTTTGGATTCTTAATACTCAGGTTTTGTTAAAATTACTATCAATACAGGCATTTGGGGCCCGTAAGCAGATATTAAAATACAAACGTTTATGTTTCTTTGGAATAAATAATTTATGAAGTAACCAAGATAAGTGAATGTAATTATCTCCATAATTGGATCCAATCTTTGAAAGTAAGAATAATATTCTATTGCAAAGATGCTATACAGAGAGGTCCCAGCCACTTGAGTAAGGCAAAGAGTACATTTCCTGTGTGAGTACACTGCCACCCCTCCCCTCCTGTTCCCTCACCTTCCCTTCCCTCCCCCACCGTCCTCACTCCTCCCCCCCACGAAGTTGAAAGTTGGTTTCCAATATACTGTCCTGTGAGTGTCATTGTTGCAATGGGTCATCCTGTGAAAAGTAAATATTTTAGTGAAAGTTTGAGCATTGGAAATTGAATTTTTCCCAGAAAATGTATTTTTTATGAAATGTGTCTTTGCTTCATTTTGGGTTTGGTTTCCTAAGCATACCATTATGAACAAATATGACTTAAATAATAAAGTTATTTTCAGCCCTGTGTTATGTCTGAGGAAGGAGTCAACCCATCATATCAATGTTGTTGGTGTTTGTTGATGGGTTCAATAGTAATAAAAGTCTACATTTCAGATACAAAATGTTGCTTCATTCGTTGTACCAGGGGAATTCCTGAAGTTTTACTTCTTCATAAATTTATGAGTAATTGTATTTCAAATTGTCAAATGTATGCATACATGTATATATATATATATATACATACACACATACAAACACACAAATATACAAATAAAATTAGAAATAAATAAGTTCCATGGCTATTTCACTTACATTATTTTGAATATCTACAATTAGTTAATCCATGGCTATTTCACTTATATCATCTTGAATATCTACAATTAGTTAATGCTAGTTTCTTCCAAAGATTCTAAATCTTAAAGATGTACTCCAGACATGGTACCTTATAGGAATATCCCGAGGATGTGGTTTGAATGTGAGGGATTTGTGTCTTTTTACTTTTATGAATTTATCCATGCCCATTGTTTAAAAGACAAATAGTCTTAAAATTTCTCTATAACTCTGCCAACTCTGTCAACTTTGGTTGACAACTCTCATTCGAAACTGGAAATTCAACCCTTCTAGAACCCTACTTGAGCCTCTTCTAAATAATATGAACTTTAACGGTTATTATTTTCTTTTAGAGAACAGCTCTTGACTATTTTGATGATCTGTCAAAGCTAAGACTTTTATTAAAAATATACCAGACACTGTTATTTTGTCTCCTTGTTTCCAATATTAACGTCAAGCTCACTATATAGGGGATTTATAAAATCTTTTTGTATGTGACTTTGTTTTCTTTGTTTTGGGGAGATTGAACAACCTTATCTATTTTTCTGAACTCTTAGTAATCTGCTTTGTGTGCGTTTTTTTTCTTTCAATATTTAACTGTGACAAGAAGTTTGTTTTTCAGTACTGAGAAATTGTTCTGTTTGCTGTTTTTGCTCATCCCCCCTCTCCTGTCATGATTTCTCATTGTGTTACTCCTTTGATGTACCACTGGTTTCCATATTATTCCTTATGAATTCGATGTTCTGATTTTCACATTCTTTCTAGTTTTCATGTGTAGACTTGTTTTCCAGGAAGCTTCTTTTTTCTAAACCTTTAAATAGTTGTTCAAAGCAGTTGCCTTTCAACAAAGCAGTTTATGAATACAATGAGTCTTGATCAATGTGAAGTTTAAAGCAACTTTATTTTCCAACATTTCTAATGTTACTTTAATCTCAGCTATTGTATTCTTGTAGTTGAAGTGCTTTTACTCATTCTCTGATTACTTTTTCTTTCTCCAGCATCCTGTTCTGACTAGCTCTGCATGTACAGACTCTCAACAAATCCCTTTGTTCATATCCTCCCTCAGTCTTTGGCAGACTTGGTACCTGCACATGCTGATTGTCTAGAGACCTCTGAAGATGAGAAGCCTTACTTAAGACCACTCACTGTGTGGCTCAGGGTCACAGCTCACTCTCCTCCAGTCCTGAAGTCACTGCTTCTCCATGCAGTATTCTCCCCAAATACACAAAGATTTCTCCTTTCTGTCCCCGCCTTCTCTCTTAGCATTTCTAGATTTCCATACCTTAAAAATTACTACTACTTAAGGAGTTTGAAGGGAAAATAGGTATAGTTTGATGTAGTTAATCATGACTTCTGAAGTGGGCATCTATCATTTTTTAAAATGACCATACATACAACCCTAGCATAAAATGTTTTTAGTTGTACTTTATAACTCATAAACCACTGTCAAATAAGATGATACCCTCGTTTTAGTGTCATACTTCTTGTCATGTGCCAGGATAGCATCCCCACAGGTGAGTGTGAAGCTGTGGAGATCAAATTACACTCAACCCCATGCATCTAGAGTTTAGACCAGTTGAAAGTTACTATCTGTACTGTTTAACTTGGCCACTTGGTAAATAAATGTGTGGGGAACCGGTAATGTGAGAGTATTGATACCCTTACACTAATTTGAATTATCTAGAAAATCAAAGTGAAAGAGTTTTACTGAGGGGGTAGTTGTGGAGATAGGAGGGGAGGGATGGTAGAGGAAAAACAAAGGAGGAGGCAACAATGCTTGATAGAAAATGTACTCATTACTTTGCTCATGTAACTATAACCCCTCTGTACAGTATTTTGACAGTAAAAAACATACAGAAAAAGAGTTTTACTGAGGAAAAATACCTCTGTGGGCCCAGGGGAGAGTTGGCAGAGGAAAAAGTGCTTTCAAAAGGCAGATGGGAGGAGGAAGGGGTAGGAAGTCACAGACAGCAATGGGATTCCAAGAAAGCTTGCTGAGTGGATAACTGACAGGGTCCCGATAGGCCTTAATTCACAGCTCTATTGTGCTCAGTCAGTGGCTTAACTTGGCCACAGTATAGACACAGTAAGGCTTGTAGGCTAGGCTAACTAACTAATACAGAGGCAGTGGGGAAAAATTATGGGGGGTGATCTACCACCTGTACTTCAGGTATCATGAGATCTAAGGAGCACACTTATAGGACTACCTGATATAACATAGAAAATATTGGAGATGTCATGTAAAACTGGAAATAATCACCATTGAAAATCAGGAATGATTTAGTCTCTATACTTATTTTTGCATTGGATTTCATTTCATACAGTTTAAGTTTGGGTAAATTCTATAATTTACTCAGCACAGAAAACTTGGTTTTCTTTCTTCCCTGATTTTGTCTGCCAATAGCAATGGTAAGAACTAAATTGCATAGATACTGACTCCTTAACAAGTATTAGCCGTATATGTATACACATATATGTAAACATGTATACCTACACACATGTGTATACACATACATGTGCATGCACACACATGTACATGTGTGTTTGTATGAGTGTGTATATACAAATACACATAATTATGCACACATACTATGTATACTAAATGTAAAAGTCATGTGTACATATAATCATGTACATCCATCCATAATATAAATATATGTACATATTACATGTGTATGTGTGTTTGTGTAAGGTGAAAAAGATGAACTTTGTGAAGCATGTAGGGTTGTCTTGGTGCTTAGTTTAGTCTTTCAGAAATTGGAGGAGAAACTGACAGCTCTTAGTTAAAAGAAAAGAAAAATTATAGCTTATTCATGTAGAGAAAAAGAGAATAAACCATGAAAAAGAAAGAGAATAAGTCATGAAGTGACTTCTGGTCCTTGACCTCTAAACTTTTCTAGGTCCTTATGTCCTTATGAATAATAAAAATGTAGTGGGGCTATCCCCAACCTCTTATGTTACTCACAGGTTAACTATTCTGACATTCTAGTTAAGATGTGATTACTGTGAAGGTAGTCTTCTTTTCTCACTGATTGCTTCTATTCTCTGCCTGACCACACAGTCTTTCCTATGGAATAATTCCAAGGAGATGGAACATCTGGTGTACTGCAAAGTAGCATTTATATTTAGCCAGTGATGAGCTGCAGATGTTAATTTCTTTCCAAAAATTTCTGCTTTCCTCCCTATTGCCTGTCTCTGTCTCCAAGTGAGACACTGCTTATAAGTCTAAGTCTGGAATTTGCTCTTGGTGGACAATTTGAAGAGCAACGACCTGAGAGATATTATCCAGATTGACAGGACAATTGTCTTGACTTGCATCTGTCTGGACGTTCATTATACAGTGCATGCAGTAGGAAGGGGCACTAATTGCCCCTTAATAATTCAGAGAAAATCTGTCATTGTTCCTTTGGTGTTGATCCCTTGTATTGCATTTGTTTGTCCATTTTTCCATCTCACCAAGTAGACTGCTATTGATTTGAGACCAGGATCTGTGTGTTACTCACCATGCCAAACCCAGCATGGAACACGCAGACTGGCATAAGATATGTCATGAATGAACAGGTGAATGAATGTGTTCAGTCAGTACAAGTTAAAGCTTGTTTGACTCACAGCTCTACCATGGTATTTCCCTGTCCTCTGACCTGAGTTTTCAGTAACAGTACTCTCATTATTTTCAGTGATTCTTGAATAACAACAAATGCATATTGATCATCTAGTATATCCTATAAACTATTCAAGATACTTTGAATATAATGGAATTTGAAAGATTGGGTTTGACATTTGAGGCATAGTTTTTAGCAAGTTTGTTTGTTTGTTTATTGTCAGTAGTCAGGCCACTCTGGGCCTGGGTGGTGTCCCTCAGCTCATCAGCTCAAGGCTAGCCCTCTACCACTTGAGCCACAGTGCTACTTCTGGCTTTTTCTGCTTATGTGGCGTTGAAGAATCAAACCCAGAGCCTCATGCATGCAAGGCAAGCACTCTACCACTGAACCACCTTCCCAGCCCCTTTAGCAAGTTTTATTCCTGTTTAAAATGGTTAAACAGGAATAAAATTCAGAGAGCGATAGATGCTCTAAAGAAGAAAATAGGATATAGTACTCAATAATAGTGTTTATCTAGTTCTCTCCAACTCCATGTTTATGGAATATTTACAATAGTATTGGGTACATACAGACCCTCTTTGTTGATTTTGCAATTGTTATTGTACAGAGGAGTGTAAATGAAGCCAGATGGGCAAAGCAACTTGTCCACGGCAACCAACCAATAAGTGGTGGCAAAGAGATCTAAGAGTGGGTCTTTCTAACAGCAGAGCCCACATGGCTTCCTAAGCAGCCTGCACACAGAATGGGCATGGTGACACTGGAGAGTCACTGGAATCATTTGCTTCATTGTCCAACCCTCAGGAGGTATTCCCTGATTAAACAATCTCAAGAGTAACAATTGCTCAGAAGCAATTTCCTCAGCTGCTTTCTCAATTAGGCCTGCTCTTTTGAAGTCAGACGATCCATTCATCCTTCTGGTGCCGAAGAAGATGTCTTGGTTTAGTCTCATAGAGTCACTAAACGGTTCAGGACAAGTGATGTTCATTCTTCTCCACTCCATCCTCAGTAGGACATGGTTTTCACTTAGATTCTTCTATTCACTGCCTCTAACTCCCCCTCCAGCATTTACTTTTCTGCCTGTTTTAAAGATTTAACTTTTACTCTCAGAGCCACACTTCCCACCCAGAGGCACCCCAGAGTCTCGGTGAAGTGTTGTACCAAGTCTTTTAATTCTGACATATGATTTAATTCTACTCTTGAAGGCTTTTGCCTTTAAATTGCAGCTTCACTGTGCTTTTTGTCTCTGCAGATGGCAAACTGGCCATTCTTCCTCCATCTGGAGCTGGCACTGTGGATATTTCTGGCCGCAAGTCTGATGAAGGGGACTAACCGGGGAATTTGATTTCTGCTGCCCATATCTTTCTTGTCCTTTCTTGCCCTGTACTTCCTCCCCAAGCATTCATTTTTCTCTTTGATTTGGTTCATGTATGTCAAATTTCCATTTCCTAAGGCATGGAATATGTGCTTTCCCTGAGTTACAGCATTCCGGTAGTTACTCAAAAATAGCAGATCAAAAGGAAGAGTGAGGGAGAGCGAGAGGAGAGGGGAGAGATGCTAAACAATCATCTGAAAAAAACGAATATCTCATGATAGTATATTTTGCTTGTTCCAAATTGGTTTAGAGTTGGTTTACTCATCAAAATGCCAAAAGACAAATGGGTCCTCATAAAGACGGATGTGAAGTTTGCATATTTGCAAACACACTTGAATGCATTCTGGTTGCAAGGGCATACATTTCCCGCCCACTCATTACAACATAATTTGTCCTAGAAAATTGTCCTTTTCTCTACAAGAGCATTACCAAATGAGCTGCTAATAGGTGGGGAAGGACTGGCTAGAAGAGTTTGGAATCTGGAATGCAAAATCTGTAAGACAACTTAGAGATAGGTTAACCTGATCTTATACATGAAAACCCAGAGGTTTAGTGACTTGATCGAAGTCCCACGGCAAACCAGTGGCATGTTCATGTCTGAAGAGTAGCCTATTAGGATTCTCCCAGTTGTTCTGTTTTGATGATATGACAATAATGTCTAACATTTTTTTTTACTATAGTTTACCAAAAATGGGGATTTACTACACAATTAAAGAGAAAAAAATAGACTTGGATGCATTTAGGCCCAGACAGTGTCATAGCTAGTGGTGCTCAGGCTGTGATGAAAGTTTGCATTCTAGTTGGCATGGGAAAGTGAATCTGAGAGCACTGGTGAGGACTCCAAGGGTCTCAGTGGATGGAATCGTAACTATTCTCCCTCACCAACACTCATCTTCATCTCAGAGCTCTGCCTTTGCATCGTGGACTTCAGTTTCTTACGCTGTATTTCAAGAAACGTGTTCATCCATCAAAGAGCATTAAGAAAAACTGCTTGAGTTCCACTCGCTTGCCTTTAGCTGAGCCGAGAAATTAAGACATTTTCTCAAAGTAATTAATTGAATTAATAGGAAAACATTCACAAGATCTCAAGTCTCCAAATTCCCCATTCAGTGTATTTCCACTCAAAAGGCTTCCAAAGAGCCATTTGTGTGAAGTGAGCTTGAGGAGGGTAGAGACTGAACTGTGAGCATAGAATCTCAGGATCTGATTGATCTAGTCTGGTACCAGTTGCAAGGTAAACCAACAATGACAGCCAACAAAATTCACCTTTGAACCTGTTTTAAAGGCACAGATTGAAGAATTAACAAAAGACCATCAAGATGTTTTCCTCAACTGTGGATAATGACACCCAAATAGCTCCTAAAAGAAATAAGATAACTCTTATCTAGTAGGCCTCCAATCACAAATGAGAGATGAATGGGCATCGGAAGCAACAAGTGAGAGGAACTCGAGGTTATTCAAGGAAGAGTCAGATGTGGGAGGTATTGAAGATGGTGACCCGGAATCAGGAGAATGGCGGAGGGATATCCTCCATGGTGATGCAGCTTTGGGAATGGCCCAAAGTTTCTGAGCATGCCAAAGACATGCAGTAGCATCTGTTGCAGGCACCTTCTGCAGACCTGGCGTGAGTCGCTTTGTGACATTTCTTGGGGGTAGTGCTTCTCAAATTTGAACTGTTTCTCTTGTGTTTGCAGCTTGCTGTTCTTAATGTCAGCAGGTACTTGAATTGTCCAGTTTCATCCAGCTCCAGATAATTTCCAGTGTATGTCAGTGTCCTCGGTTCCTCTTCATTTTTAAATTTGTTTTATATTTTGGGTCGATTTGTTCTAGCCTGCAAGAGCATCCCTGGGCCGATGTACCTGTACTCAAGGTCCCACCCAAGCGTTGGGAAGCTACACAACTCCTGCACGGGATGATAGGAGATACCGAATCATAGAACTGGGAACTGTTTGAGGAACATCTGGAAAACAGCTACTGCAAAACCCCAGGAAGGAGTTCAGATTCCAGAAGCCAGGCCCAAAGAAACACAGGTCCCATGGTTTCCCTTATTTGCACTATCTAGTATATCTATGAGTCAAGCGGAAAAGGTCAGATAATGTGATGTCAGGAAAATGAACCCTTAGATATGTATCTTAATGTTTTTT
>NW_012267298.1:4902721-4908394 GCF_000151885.1 Dipodomys ordii | reverse complement strand
CCTGGGTGCTGTCCCTCAGCTCTTCAGCTCAAGGCCAGCGCTCTACCACTTGAGCTACAGCGCCACTTCCGGTTTTCTAGTGGTTTATTGGAGATAGGAGTCTCACGGTCTTTCCTGCCCGGGCTGGCTTTGAACCGTGATTCTCAGATCTCAGCCTCCTGAGTAGCTAGGATTACAGGCGTGAGCCACCGGCGCCCGGCTCTGCTGAAATTTCCAGCCACCATTTTCTTCCTGGATTCAGCTCTGTCACTACCTCTCAGCGTGTTTGCATGAATCCAGGCTGTTCTTATCTTGTGAGCTGGACACTCTCTCAAAGTAGAAAGATGGAACAAACACAGGATGAACTTAGCCAGTGCCACGCTCTAGAGATCTCTTTCCTTCTGCTGGATGAGTTAACATTGCTTTCCATGCATTTTTGTCCATTTTGCTTGTTTTATGCACAAGAGTTTATCCTATTCCTGCAATTTCTTTTTGGAAGGAGAAAGATCTCTAGTGAATACTTTTGAAAGCTTGTTTTCAGGGTTTCCGTGAAGTCAATATAAATGGACTGCACCAAGGTTTGCAAACTCAAATACTCTGAGATAATAAACTTACAGCTCCCAAGTTTCCTCCTCTATAAAATGGGCATACTGTGGAAGTAAATGGGAGATTGACAAGACTGTAAATGTAACACGTCCAGAACATGAGCAGTTAGTCAAGATACAAGCAAGGACTTACTTTTCTCTTCCCTTTGGCTCTCATTTTCCCCACTCCTTTCCCTTCATTCTCCTGGTGGCCATAGCTTAACTTGTTTTCTATCTTGTCATATTAGCCAATGTGCTAAGATCTTCATGTCAATTAACTTACTAACCTTCACAATAACCTTGTGTTGTAGACACTAGAAATATTTCACAGATAAGTTGCAATCACTTATCACAAACAAATGACAGACTGCAAGCACAAACTGTCCAACTAACCCCAGGCAACTCATAGAATTATGATTGGTAATAATACATTGACATTTTATGAACTTCTACACTTTGGGGGGATGTGTTCATAGGCAACAAAATGTCCCAGCATGCTTGATTGAGGGTGTCTGTTGGATGTGTCTCTTTCAATACTACAAAAACTGAACCCATTCTAACAAAGGCAGGTTGGGCATCAACGAACAACCAGAGTTGTCCCATTAATCACCATTGTGCCATGAAACTGAGCATGAGATACTGGATGTTAAAACTTACTGACTGGACCAGCCCTTCCTTGCTGTTCTGCCTCCAAAGCTCAATCAGAACATTCGACTGATTAACCCTTCCATTCCTTCCAACTCTGAAGTTCTATGGGTCTCAGCCTTGTGTGAGATAAAAGATCCAAGTACTTTCCACTGATTCCTCTTGTCTCAGCATGTTGTCTGGGAAGTACGCCAGAGGGCCTGAATCCTATCTACCACATGAAATACCTATACAATGATCATTATTGCCATTGCTTTAAAATAAAACCCTGAATAAAACAGCATATGAACACAAGACTCTATTGTAGTAAATTATGACTTTGTTAGACACAGAATAATGAGAGCAAACTATGAGAAAGAGACCCTGATATCCATAAGAAATTGACCCTAACATGTCCTTGTCTTCCCAAGTCTACTTTCTAACTGACTCAGAATTGTTTTGGGTTACTTTGTTATTCAATTTTAAAAAGTGAATTTACTATTAAATAGTCAATACCAGACACCATTCTCATTTTGTGTGCTACTTAAATACTGGTTAAAATAATACATTTCTTAAGATTCTATTTACTGATTTTAATTTACTTTAAAATGTGAGAGAATTGATTCTGATGCTGGTAAATGTTAACATTGCATTTCAGGATTGATGTAGTTTGATTTTCTACCCTCCATCATAGCCAAGATAGGTAGGAAAGCACAAATTGGTCAATTTCTCCTACATCTCCTGAAATACACACTCAAATGGAAAGCATATAAAGTCTCATGCTATCAGAACGTGTCAAGGAAAAATTGTATATTAAAACATTTCAAAGTTGAATGTCTGAAATTGCCACATCTATAAAGGTTTTCAGTTTCTGTCACGTTCAATGGTTTAAATGGTATGGTTATTTTTAAACTCCAAGCATATTTATTATAAAGTTTGAGGGATATTTCAGGTGACCTTTCTCTGATTGAAATATTGAACTTTGTTTGGACTATAGCCAATTATCTCAAGTCCTGTTTGTAACATGAAACTCTCAATAAATAATAAGAAAAATAGTTAAAAAGAAATCGTTTTCATGCAAAAACAAAAAACAGCAAAAAAACCCATGCTTCTCTTTATGTCTTCACACACACACACACACACACACACACACACACACAAATCTCTGGCTTCCTGCCTCACTGAAAACTCAGAATCCAATTAAACTAAGTAATCCAAATGAATTAATTAAAGAACAATTCCTTCAAATTAAGCATCAAGATAGGCTGAAATTATCCTGAGTAGTTTAGAAAACTGAGTTGGGAAGAAAAGGTGTATTGGTCTGTTTTTCAAGGACCCTGTAGAGTGTTACAGGTCCTGCTTCCCTTCCTGTGCCTGGCATAGTCCTTGTTTATGTGGAGTGTGGTATAACTGGAAGAAATAACGATGGAAGGGATGACACTGATCAGATGCATTGTACTCATGAATTGACTTGAAACCTCTTTGTAGTGCTACTTAAAGATAATAGAGCCAGGCGCTGGTGGCTCATACCTGTAATCCTAGGTACTCAGAAGGCTGAGATCTTAGGATCTTGGTTCAGTGCCAGCCTGGGTAGGAAAGTCCGTGAAACTCTTAACTCCAATAAGCCACCAGAAAAGCAGAAGGGACACTGTAGCTCAAGTGGTAGAGTGTTCTCCATGAGCTGAAGAGCTGAGGGACAGTGTCCAGGCCCAGAGTTCAAGCCCTACAACTGACAATAAATAAATAAATAAAATATATGTATATATGTCTATTTTATTATTCTTCATATATATATATATATATATGAAAAGTAAATTTAAAAAAAGACTGACGAGTCTTGTATTCAAATCCTGTTGACTTTTCAATAGAATAGCTATGTGGTTTAGAGATCCTAATGTGTTTTGTTCCAATTCTGTCCCTAATTTGGCAACAGGATATCAAGTGCCTTTCTCCTTATACCACTAGAAAAACACTGTAAAGAAAAACACTCAGATACTTTTTTGCATAGGAGGCACAACTAAAAGTAAGAAACAAGGTGTCTAGCACTTTGTTCAGCTTTTTATAGCTCTCTCTCTTTTTTGAGACTATCGTTATTTCTTTTTGTATACTATTAAATGGTTATACACTCTTCTTTTGAATGAATTAATTATTATTGTTACATAGAACCAGGCTATTTTTAGAGGTTAAAATTGACCAACAGAAGTAAGATTTATGATTGAGAACTAGTAACTGTTTCCTGTAAATCCACTGATTTGATTTCCAGGGAAGCTCTATTTATTGTTGCTCAATCTTTTCTCTCACCATTAATCATCTTTGAGTTTTGGTCTTTCCTGGTTGGCTGGGTTAAGTATTGATCTCTATATGTATATTCAGCTGTAGTCTGATAGCTTATAGGTAACTATTTTAATTTTTTTTTAAATTTGGTAAGATTGTTGGGCACCAGTGGCTCATGCCTATAATCCTAGCTACTCAGGAGGCTGAGATCTGAAGATGGAGGTTCAAAGCCACCCCAGGCAGGAAAGACCATGAGACTCTTGTCTCCAATAAACCACCAGAAAACCAGAAGTGTCTCTCTGGCTCAAAGTGGTAGAACGCTAGCCTTGAGCTATACAACTCAGGGAGAAAGCCCAGACACTGAGTTCAAGCCCTATGACTAATCTCCTCAAAGTAAAAATTTGGTGAAGACTAGCTATATGGCCTAAAAATCTATCTGGAGAAGGCTCCATGGGTTATTAAGAAGAATGTGGAATCTTTTGCTACAGGGTGAAATACTGTATGTCTATTTTTTATTCTTCTGTGGTCCTACATTTCCCCTTTAAACATCATTCTTTCTTAAACTAAGTTTATGGCTGTCTTTCTTCCAGTTCTCTGTGTTGTTTACATTGAATATATTCTGCAATTCAGGCATGGACGAATTGTTTCAGCCTATCCTTTTCTTGGAGGGTTTATATTAAAATTGAGTTATAAGCCTGTTTTATGTGTCTATGTGGATGCCATGATTTCCCTCAGTGCATAAAATATATTGTACCATAATTTCCTACATGTAGGATTAGTCCTGATGTGAGAGGCCTGATGTGATTCCTGGGTATTTACCTGCATATGTAAACAGGTGTTTTTCTCTTACAGCTTTCAGTATCATTTCTTGGATCTAGAATCAGAGCCTTTTAATTATGATGTGATATAGAGCCATTGTTCTCTTTTCATGTGTATTTGGAGCACATAATCTCTTCTGTAGATGGGTGTCTATGTCATTTCAATGACATTGGATGTTTTCTACTACAATTTCACTGGTCAGGTTTCCTATGCTTTCAGTTACCATTTCCTCTCTTATTCCCCCCCTCCCCACAGACACACCATGAATTCTTAGGTTTGGCCTATTAAACAATCATACCTCAGAGTGTTGCAGAAAGTTGTAATTATTATTATTATTTTTCAAAAGTTTGTTGGTAGTACTGGGAATCAGTGCTTCAAACAACTCACTCAGCTTGTTTCTTCATAGCTGGCACTCTACTGCTGAAGACATATTTCCAACCCCAATGTTTACTGGTTAATTGAAGATGGAGTCTCACAGACTTTTCTACCCAGGTTAGCTTCAAATTGAATTCCTCCACATCTCAGCCACCTTAGCAGCTAGGATTGCAGGTGTGAGCCACCAGTATCCAGCCATGTTCCTTCTTCTTCGTTGTCTGGGAAAATATTTTTCCCCCATCTCTGATAGTTTTTCCTCTATCTTATCTGCTGATAATAGCTTCCTCAGTGTTTTTATTTGGTTTATTGAGCTTTGTAGTTTTTTTTTAACATTTCTGCAGTTTTTGCCATTTTCCATTTTCTTACTGAATCTTTCATCCATGTTAGGCTTTCTTGTCTAGTTTGTGAATTAACTTCCTAACTCCATTTATCAGTTTATTTGAATATTCTTTGAAGTAATTGATAATTATCTAAAATAGAATTTCTTACTCTTTACTTGAGATTTCAGCTAGTTTTATTTATCTTTAAATTCAATTATAGAGAGGTTATAGGATTCTTATTCCCTTGCTTCTTCATATTGTATATAATGATTTTCTATTTTTTTTAAATTTGGGAGTAAGTTTCTCTTTTACTTTTTCTCAGCTGAGAGAGAGCTGACTATAGTAACAATTTCCACAATTGACAAAAATAATAAAATAACGCAAATATTTTAATGAAGTAAAAAGCAAGTGGGAGCCTCTGCTTCCTCACCTATAAAGTTCCATAGCACTGGATTCAAGTTCCTAAGAAATAAATTGAGGTTAATCATATTAAAATTATAGTGATAGGGGCTGGGAAGGTGGCTCAGTGGTAGAGCGCTTGCCGTGCATACATGAGGCCCTGGGTTCGATTCCTCAGCACCCCATAAGCAAAAAGAAAAAATCCGGAAGTGGCGCTGTGGCTCAAGTGGTAGAGCGCTAGCCTTGAGCTGAAGAGCTGAGGGACAGCGCCCAGGCCCAGAGTTCAGGCCCCATGACTG
>NW_012267298.1:4868414-4897251 GCF_000151885.1 Dipodomys ordii | reverse complement strand
AGGAGTTGTTTACCACAGAGAGCACTCGCCATCGGGAAGGTGGAGGGCGGAAGCCGGCGCCATCTTCCAGGTGCGGCCTCTCGCAGCTCTCTACACTAACTCTTTGTTTAAACCCTTGTTGTATGAGGCTTTTCTATTTTGGAAAACTAAACCAAATTACATTTGGTTCAGTTTGCTTTCTGTGACATATTCAAAGTCTAGGAATCAGAATTTAATCTTCAAAGCTATTGTATGTTTTCAATGTTGAGCTCTGACAGTGACACGAATTAGCATAACACAATTCATAGATCTAGAAGAAACTTATCATAGCTTATTCTCAAGAGCTTAGAATTCTTTTTATAAAGGAGAGATGTGGAAATTTTTCAAAAAAATGCTAAATGTGAGTCTTCATAAAATGACTGTTGCCACAAGCCACTTGAGAAATTGTTTTGGTTTCCATTTGGCTAAGCAAAATTAATAGAGGATTCATTATCATGTACTTTTAATGCTAGTCACTTTGCTTTCATTGTCAGTGTTCCTAAGAAAGAGAGTTATTATGTTAAATAGATAATTAGGCCAAAGCTGCTGTTCTTCTAGACAGAGTTTGAAAGTTAGGTACAGACACGGTTGCTCCTTAGATATAACAAATGCACAAACATCAGAGGAGGGAGGTCACCCATCAGGGCTGGGTGACTGACAGATAAAGCCCTTGGTCTCAGCATCTCAGCACATCTGCTGCTTCTCCACAGGAGTCATCCATCAACACATGCCTGAGAGAGACCAAGCAGCCTCAGCTTCCTGCCCCATGCCTCTGCTTCCAGCTGCCTCACTAAACATGGCAATTATTATCATGCCCCAGTGGTCATCCGCCCACATCTCAGACTGGCCTGAATACTTGATGGATGCTGCAATTTGGGCCCTAGTGAAAGGCAACATACATTTCAATTAAAATGTGGATAAAAGACCTTCCTCAGCAATGCTGTGGAGGCAATGAGCAATGAAGAGGTCAAAGAGCTGGGTGACTTGAGTACAAATCCCAGTTAGTCCACCTACTTGTTGTGTGTTCTGGGTAAGTCATGTAGCTTACATAGGAGTCTTTTTTTTTTTAATGCTACAGATGTTCCAGATTCACTGAACAGAACATGAACATGTACTAAGAACAAGAGAACAAGTGAAAGAAAGACAACATAGAAATTCTTTCTGGGAAGACTGGAGGAAAATGGCAGAGGGGAAGCTAGAGGCTAAACAAGCTTTCACATAGAAAGCAATTTTAGTGTTCCAGTGAACAGTCCTAGGCTAGAGAATCACACCAAGTGTTTCATCACAGTACAGAGAGTTTGGCCAGAGTGGGAAAATCCAGGCAAGAAGACAGATCTGAGCACTTGCCGGTAGACACAGCTTCAGTGGCAACAGTGGCAATGGCGGAGGCCATAGACACAATACCTACAGAGAGTCCAGGACAAAGACACCAGATGCAGCGGGCGAGCAGATTCTCACCACCAGCAAGAACTGGCAAGGAGCAGAAATCTTCATCCTGCTGATCGCAGACCAGGGATGGCCCAGGAACCAAGACTCTGGCATGAGTAGAACCTTGACATCTTCCCTCCTTTTCACGGAACAGAGGAAAGTAGGCCACCCCCCCCACCAGAAATCTCCATCTTTGATACCGACAAAAGCCCTGCTGAGCAGCTAGCTCCAACTCAGGCCTTGGAAGAAAACCAGGTCACAGGAACCTGACCTGACCTGACCTGCCAGGCTCAGGGGAAAGTCACTCTGCTCAGGCAGAGACAGCTTCCCCCCCCCCAGGAGGGACTTTTTTCATTGAGTAAACAGAGTCAGAGGCTGCCCCTCCCCACAGCAGCCTAGACAAACAATTGAAACTCAGTAAACATAAACCCTGAGAATGGCTCCAGGCTGGGCTCTGTGAGTGTCTCAGAAGCTAGCTCCTCAGAGAAAAGCTACTGTTTGCTGAAAGGCCTCAACCCTATCTAGAACCTGACCTCATCACAGCATCTCCAAACTAGAGGAAAGAGCCATCTCCCTCTTTTGTGATACTCAAAGCAGATCTCACTCCCACTGAACTAGCCTGGGAGGAGGATGACAAAATCCTGGTAATGCAGGGCATTTTTCTGCCTGCTCAAACAAACTGACTTAAGAAACAAATCAAGCCATAGGAAAACCAAATACCACAACCAGACCAAAGACTCCAACCAAGAGACTGGTTACAGACATAGGGGAGATACAAGATCTTCCCCCCCAAAAAAAATCAAAGAACTCCTTTATCTGCCTTTTTAAATTAAAAAATAATTGTTTCCAGTTTTTTCTCTCATAATTTTTATTTTAGGTGTATATGTGTGTGTGTTTTAAAATTTCTTTTGACCTTTTGGTCCTTTTTCTTCTTTTTTCTGTTTTTTTCTTTTTTTCTCTCTCTTTCTTTTTTGTGTGATTTAATTGCTGTGCTACACATCCCCAGATACATACCCATTGTCGATTATTAGACCTTATCTCTACATACTTAATCCAGAAATTTATTACTCAATTCACAACCTCAGGCTTAACTTCTTTAATAGTAGTATAATATCTTTATACTTACATACTTTTCAAATATTCCAATTTTAAGAATTTTTTTTTATATTTTCATGTTTTCTTTTTATCTCCTCCTTCCTCTTACCCTTTTCTTCTCTCAATATCATTTCTTCATATTTACATGATTCTTAAATGTTTTGCTTTTTAAATTTAAAATTTTGTTTTTCCATTTTTTCTTTTTTTTTAAATCTTTCTCCCATCATTCTGTCCAATCCATTTCCCTTTCTGAGATTAAGATTTGGTTTAATTCACTCTCCTTTTACGTTTCCACATCCCGCTAATCCTATTTTCCCCCACAATTCTCCCTAAACCTAATAATTTCTGGTCTGCTGAATCCCTCTTTGGTGTTCTTAGCCCATTAATCCATAGTTGATTGATGTTGAATAGATTGTATCTGTTGAACTACATTGTATCTGCAGCCATTTTGACTGTGCAACTACAGGACTCTGGTTGATGCTTGTCTTAAAATAGTGTTCCAGCACAAAATTGGTGTTACTTTCATACCAAATGGGCAGAACAAGCCAGAGAAACACAAGAAAAATGGCAAGTTTAGGTATCTCAAACTCCCATTCATGATAATCAGGTGACAGAACAGTTAATGAATAATCCAGAGGAGAGTTCCCAAAAAGCTCTACAAACACTACTGGTAAACATGGTGAGTGAGAAGACTGAAAACCTGCAAAGGATTCAGTGTGAAGGTGATAGGGAGCCAGAGGAGGCAAACCAAAGATTAGTACAGGAATCTCATGAGTGTGAGGAAGCTACTCAAAGATTAATACAGGAATTCCATGGGCAGGCTGAGAACAGTCCAAGAGAAACAGAGGAATTGTGTGAGCAGGCTGAGTGGGATGAGAATAGACAAAGATCAATAAAGGCATTCATGGAATCCATAAACAGACAGCTGAAAGAAGTCAGGGAGACCACAAAGGGAATGCTGAATGGAGCCCGACAGAAGGAAAGGGAGTCCAAGGAAACAATAACCAATCACCTAAGTGATTTGAGAATAAACACTGAACAACAAATTAAGGAAGTAAAGAAGTTCATACAAGATCTAAAACACAACTCCAACAAAGAATGTGAAGCCATCAAAGCCAAACAATTAGAAGGAAAGGAAATAAAAAACAAAGTAGAAAGTCTTGACAGTAGGTTAGACCATGCAGAAGATCGAATCTTGGGGATTGAAGACAGCCTAGATATTATAGAGAAAGGACATACAACTATCCAAGATAAATCCAAGAAATATGATAGATCTACTCAAAATTTGGAAGAACCATCAGAAGACCTAATCTGAAGATAATGGATGTAGAGGAGCACCTAGAGACAGAAGCTAATGGTCTAGGAAATTTAACCAGATCCTAGCAGAGAACTTCCCAAACATTCAAAAAGATAGCCCTATTCAGATACAAGAAGCTTTTTTTTTTTTTTTTTTTTGCTGGTTGTGGGGCTTGAACTCTGGGCCTGGGCGCTGTCCCTCAGCTCTTCAGCTCAAGGCGAGCACTCTACCACTTGAGCTACAACGCCACTTCCGGTTTTCTGGTAGTTTATTGGAGATAGGAGTCTCACGGTCTCTCCTGCCCGGGCTGGCTTTGAACCGCAATCCTCAGATCTCAGCCTCTTAAGTAACTAGGATTACAGGCGTAAGCCACCAGCGCCCAGCTACAAGAAGCTTTTAAAACCTCAAATAGACCAGATCATAACAAGACATCCTACTATCAAATTATAATCCACACAGGAGCAATTCAGATCAAGGAAAGGATCCTTAGAGCTATCAAGGAGAAAAGGCCAATCACCTATAAAGGGAAACCAAGTAGAACAACCACAGATTTCTCAGCAGAGACAATTTAAAGCAAAAAGAGCCTGGAATGATGTATGCTTTGCTCTAAAGACAAATAACTATCAACCAAGAATACTGTACCCAGATAAACTCTCCTTCATAACTGAAGGTCAAATAAAAACCTTCCATAGCAAAGAAAAACTGAAACAATATGTCTCCACCAAACCAGCCTACAAAAGATACTTAAAGATGTTCTACACATAGAAACCCAACAAGAGCACAATAAAGGCCAAGAAACCTCACCCAAACTGAGACTCCAAGAACCATGGGAAGAACTCAGGTGTCATAGCTCCCAAGAAGGTGGATTACATGGCAGGAACTACCAAACACCTCTTAGTCGTCTCAACATTAATGGAGTTAACTCTTCAATTAAGCAACATAGACTGTCTAGTTGTAGTAAAAAGCAAGATCCTTCTGTCTGCTGCCTTCAAGAGTCACACATTGCCCATAAAAACAAACACATTTTGAAAGTGAAAAGCTGGAATAAAATCTACCAAACAAATGGCCCCATAAACAGGCAGGAGTTGCAATCCTAATATCAGATAAGATAGACTTCAAATTAAAATTAGTGAAAAGAGATAAAGGAGGTTGCTACATACTAATTAAAGGATCTCTCCTTCAGGAAGATATTACAATTCTAAATTTCTATTTGCCAAACAACGGAGCACCCAAATTTATCCAAGAAACACTACTTTCCGTCAAATCTCACATAGATACAAAGACATTAATTGTTGGGGACTTTAACACACCACTATCCACACTATATAGATCAACTCAGCAAAAACTCAACAGAGAAACCGCAGATCTAAATAACTGCATAGATCAACTAGATTTAACAGATATGTACCGAATATATCACCCAGCACATGGAACATTTTCCAAAATAGACCACATTTTAGGTCACAAAGCAAACTTGTCCAAATTCAGAAACATTGAAGTTATACCTTTCATTCTTTCAGACCACAAGGGAATAAAATTAGAACTCAACACCAAAAGCCACCAAAGAAAGTCCTGTAACAAATGGAGATTGAACAACACATTTTTAATCACCAGTGGGTTATGGAAGAGAATAGAAAGGAAATTCAAATGTTCATGATATTCAATAAAAATGAACACACAAATTACCAGCTCCTCTGGAACACAGCAAAGGCAGTACTCAGGGACACGTTTATAGCTCTGAGTTCCTACATCAACAAATTGGAGAGATCTGAAACCAACAATTTAATGAGACATCTGAACTTCCTTGAAAAAGAGCAGCAAGCTAAACCCCAATCCAGTAGAAGGAAAAAAATAATTAAAATTAAACGAGTTAGAATCCAAAAAAAAATAGAAGGAACCAACAAAACAAAAAGTTGGTGCTTCGAAAAAATTAACAAAATTGACAGACCCTTAGCAAATCTTATCAGACAAAGAACACACCCAAATAAACAAACTCGGAGATGAAAATGGAAACATCACCACAGAAACAACCAACGTGCAGAACATTATAAGGGAATACTTCTCAAACCTTTATGCTAATAAGTTTGAAAACCTGGAAGAAATGGACTTTTTCCTGGCAAATACTGACATGCCAAAACTAAACCAAAATGAGTTAAACCAACTTAATAGGTCCATATCAAGCAATGAAATAGAAACAGCATTAAGACACCTCCCATCTAAGAAAAGCCCAGGACTAGATGGATTTACAGTAGAATTCTACAAGGCCTTCAAAGCAGAACTCACACCAATACTCCTCCAACTCTTCAATGAAATTGAAAGAGAAAGTTCACTATCAAATTCTTTCTGTGAAGCCATCATAACCCTCATCCCAAAACCAGACAGGAACTCATCAAAGAAAGAGACTTATAGACCCATTTCTTTGATGAACATCAATGCAAAACTTCTCAACAAAATTTTGGCCAATCGACTTCAACAATTCATCCAAAAAAATCATACACCATGGTCAAACCGGATTCAATTCAGGGATGCAAAGTTGTTTCAATATACGCAAATCAATGAATATAATTTACATCAACAAGAGCAAGGATAAGAACCACATGGTTATCTCAATAAATACAGAAAAAGCATTTGACAAGATCCAGCACCCTTTTATGATGAAGGCTCTGGAAAAACTAGGAATCCAGGGAACATTCCTCAATAAAATAAAGGCTGTATATGACAAACCTACAGCCAGCATTATACTTAATGGTGAAAAACTAAAGCCATTTCCTCTTAACTCAGGAAAGAGACAAGGATGTCCACTCTCTTCAGTTTCTTCAATTTAGTATCAGAATGCCTAGCTACAGCAATAAGACAAGATGCAAACATAAAGGGGATACAAATAGGGAAAGATGAAGTAAAACTCTCCCTCTTTGCAGATGACATGATCTTGTATTTAAAGAATCCCATGGACTCCATTCCACAATTACTTGAGCTGATTAGAAACTTTGGCAATGTGGCAGGGTATAAAATTAACCCCCCCAAATCAATGGCTTTTCTGTATGCCAACAATGAGAACAGCAGGGCTGAAATCAGAAAGCAACTCAATTCGTAACAGCCCCACAAAAAATAAAATACCTAGGAATTAACTTAACCAAACAAGTGAAGGACTTCTATGATGAAAACTTTAAAAACCTGAAAAAGGAAATCAAAACAGAACTTAGAAAGTGGAAAAACCTCCCATGCTCCTGGATTGAAAGGATCAAAATTGTGAAAATGGCAATACTTACCAAGGCTATCTACAAATTCAATGGGATACCTATCAATATTCCATCCTCATTCTTCAAGGAAATAGAAGAGGCAGTCCAAAAATTCATATGGAACAATAAAAGACCCCGAATAGCAAAAACAATCCTTAACAAAGACAATGCTGGAGGAATATCAATACCAAATTTCAAACTCTACTACAAAGCTATAGTAATCAAAACAGCTTTGTATTGGCACAAGAAGAGACCTCAGGACCAATGGAATAGAATTGAAAACCTAGAAATGAACCCAAAGACCTATAGCCACCTAATCTTTGATAATGTAGCTAAAAAAATAGAATGAAAGAAAGACAGCCTCTTGGTGCTGGAAAAATTGGTTAATCACCTGTAGAAAACTAAAGGTAGATCCTTATATATCACCCTGCACCAGAATCAACTCTAAATGGATCAAAGTGCTCAGAGTCAAAGCAGACACCCTGAAAACATTGCAGGAAGGAATAGAAGAAACCCTAGGTCTCCTTGGCACAGGCCGAAATTTTCTTAATAGAGACCCAGAAACACAACAAATCAAAGAAAGGTTGGACAAATGGGATTGCATGAAGCTGCAGAGCTTCTGCATGGCAAAGGACATAGCTAGCAAGATTAATAGAAAGCCCAAGGATTGGGAGAAGGTCTTCACTAGCCATACAATGGACAAGGGTCTCATATCTAAAATATACTAGTTACTCAAAAAATTAACTCCCCCAACAACAAATCCTCAAAGAAACAACTGACCCATAAATAAGTGGGCTAAAGACTTAAAGAGAAGCTTCTCTGAAGAAGAAAGAAGGATGGCCAATACACACATGAAGAAATGCTCAACTTCTCTAGCCATAAAAGAAATGCAAATCAAAACAACATTGAGATACCACCTCGCCCCAGTTAGAATGGCTATGATTAAGAACTCTAATAACAACAGATGCTGGAGGGGATGTGGACAGAAGGGAACCCTACTGAATTGTTGGTGGGAGTGTAAACTTGTTCAACCATTTTGGCAAGCAGTATGGAGGTTCCTCAGAAGACTCCACATAGAGCTCCCCTATGACCCAGCAATCCCACTTTTGGGCATTTACCCAAATGATCACAAACAAGACCATACTAAAGCTCCCAGCACAACTATGTTTATTGCAGCATTATTGACTGTAGCTAAGATATGGAACCAACCCAGATGCCCCTCAGTAGATGAGTGAATTAAGAAAATGTGGTATAGATACACAGTGGAATTCTATGCCTCCATCAGAAAGAATGATACCAGCCCATTTGTTAGGAAATGGAAAGGCTTGGAAAAAATTATATTAAGTGAAGTAAGCTAGGTGCAAAGAAACATAGGTCCTATGGTTTTCCTTATTTGCAATAATTAGTATATGCCTGAGACAAGCAGAAAAGTTCAGATAAGTTGATTTAAGCGAAATGAACCCCAAGATATGGACACAAGTGTGTTTTTCTTCCTTGATATTGTTTCTAAGGTATTTATAAGGTACCATATGATTTTTTTGTTTCTTTGTATATTCCTCCCCAACAGCATAACCCCTGTTTTCACTGTATTTGATGTTGGTATAATTTGAGGAGGGGAAGGGAAAAAACAAAATGTTGAAATAGGGATACAAATTGACCCGTTGCAACAATGAGATGTACAAGATGCTATGTTGAAAACGAACTTTACAATTTAGGTGGGGTGGTGGGATGGGGGATGGAGGGGGTGTTGTTGAGGAGGTGGGAGGGAAGGGATGGTAGGGGAAACACAAAGGAGGAGGCGACAATGCTTGATAAGAAATGTACTCATTACATTGCTTGTGTAACTATAACCCCTCTGTACAGCATTTTCAGAATAAAATGCTTATTTAAAAAATTCTTTCTGAAAGGAGCTCACAGATTAGTGAAAAGGGCAGAGTCTATTCTTAGTATTACCTTCCTTTTTGAGTTGTTGAAGAGATTTTAATGAGATTCTTTCCACAAAAGGACTTGAAAGCCTACATTACTCAAGAACTATAAATCAATGCTATACCTCTTAAAAACAATGACTGGCAAACTTCAATTTATTTAGGATCCTCTGAGACTTGGTATGGTGGAAGTTTCTAGTATTCACTCATGCAGGTCAGAACACTTCTCAGGTGGCCTTGGTTTTTTTCTACTTCCTCTTTCCCCACCACACACTCTTTGCAGCTCTCCAGAATAATTGTACAATTTGTGAGTAATGCAACATCCTGTGATAAGAAATGACTAGCCCGAGCCGCCCAGGCTCTTTTCCAACATCCATAGCTCTGAAAATAGGATGTCCTTAAATGCATTAGCTCCACTTGTTTTGTTACTCTAATGTATACAACCAGGGCCAGGATACTTTTCTGGAATTGACCTTCAAATATAAGGACAACAAGGGCACAAATAGGACTCTCACTGACCCAGCCAGCTTCACTGAGCCTTGAAGGCATTGGCTCAGCAATGAATTTGGGGATTTTGTTGTCCCTAATTGTGTCTCTAAGTAATGATTTCAACTCCTGAAATTTAATATATGTGTCTGTCTTCTCTCTCATTTGGTCCAGACAAACTTATAATGAGTCCACAGTGAACCTAGTTGGCAGCTCATGTCTGGCCCCCTCCTCTTTGTCACCTGTGGGAGAACAGTTTAACTAGGCTATATGACTAGGTTTGACAATATAGTAGATGTGATCAGAAGTGATTAGGCATTATTTTAGGCCAAAATATGGAATTGTTAGTAAGAAGTCTTTAGGAGTTATATCACATGCCATCAGAGATTGGCAGTGGCTTCACTTGAAGGTGACACAGCCATTACCGTATTAGCGTTTTGTCTTAACTGTTAGCATAACTCTGAATCCCAGTTTCCTCATCTACAAATGGGCATGTTCACAGTGCACCAGTCAGAACTGCAGTCAGGACTAAATGAGATGATACATGACAAATCCCTGAGCTAAGAGTTCTAAGGGCTTCTGAGCTCTAAGATCTTAGAATCTGACACCTATTGCTGTTGATGTATTATTACCATTAGTTTTTATTCCACGAGCACAAAATAGAAACAAAATGCAAATTTTTTTGCCTTCTAGTGTACTGTGCTGTATTCTTAGATCACTACAATCACTTACAAGTGAGAAGACCTACTGGCTTATCAGCAGACAGGTTACCCCATGTGGAATAATACCACCCATCTTTCTCTTCATTTTAAGTATTATTTTACCCTGAAGCATTATTTTACTCTGACTTGGAGTCCTTACCTTGGTTTTTCTGTCCTAATGTTTGTCTTGTAGATTCTTCTAGAATCTGCACACACGGAGTCATCAACTTCCCCACCCTCTTCCCCTCCCCCTTTTTTAATGTTCCTCTGAGAGTAACAACTGACTCTTAAGGACCTTTAAAAGTCATTGTTTCTTCAACAAATTTACTGGATATTTAAAAACAATCTACCTTTCCAAACGATTATGCATATTCTCTAGGTTCAGTCAGACGAACGTGTTTTATAAACAACACAAAGTTGTTAAAGTGGGAAGATTTTTGTAATAGCAGCATCACCATACTAGTTAATCCCAGCAACCTAATCTTCTACCACCCAAAGTATTAGGAAAGAGCAATAGTGCTGAGAAAGGAGTTGGTGAAGCTTGTGGTAATGAGAAGGGAATCCGTGAAGGTCTAGCTCATAGCGTCCCCGGTAAGAGGTCTGCTCTGGCTTGGCCTGCCCACACACTGAGGGCATGCTACAGAGAATCTATCTTGATGAATCATCTGCCTGTTGATTTTAATCACAAGAAAATGGACTTACTGAATGGAGAGAAGAATTGGGTGTCCAGAAAAAGGCAGTTATCTTCCTTTAGTTTCCTTTATTTTTATAATCTTTTTTATGATCAATTCAGACTTCAGAAACTATGTTTATTGTGCAATAGACAAGGAACACCTTGGAGTCTCCTTAGTATAGCTTGTAAATGGCCCTCTAAACTCAATATAATTCTATTTCAGCCATCAAACCTATTAGACACACGTGTCCATTCACCTCTAGTACCTTATATGTGTGCCGCATGGCAGGGAGGAGACAGGTTCAATTATGAGGAAGGTTCTTATGAGGAAGAACAGTCAGCCCTGTCCTATGCAGCCCTCAAGGGAAGGAAAAGAATCAAAGTTTAGTGAGATGACTCTCGAAAACCCTGGGCCACAAAGATGAAACTACATCTCATTTACCCTCAAGGAACATAGACTGGTGATCAATAAACAAGTAAGCAAATACATGCCAAATAACGTAATGCTTATAGTATTATTGCATAGTTATTGTGCTCTTCTCAGTGATCCCAAACATCATTTACCCACATTCCAAAAACCATGGGTAGCCTGAATTTCCAGAATTCAGCTCTTCATCTCTGTTACCACTCTATTACTACACAACAAATGCCAACTAGATCATCACAGTGGCTTACTTCTTCATTCATTTCTTGTCAAAAGCACACTCTCCCCATGGCAGTCAGGAGGATCTTGTAAAAGCATAACAGAGAAAATTTACTTCAAGTCATACTAGATGATTTGATGTAGTTAAGATTTCTTGCTGGATAAAAATAGATAAGATATGTATTTTTTCAAGTATCGCTTTTTTGCTTAAAACCTTCTAATAAGCCAGGCATTTCAATTACTATACAAAGGAAGAGCTCTCATAATGGTCAATGAGAATTGTTTATGTTTATTTCTTTTTCTTTTCATTTCTTGTTCATTGACTAAACAACACTATTTAGTTTTTTCCTTCTTGTGAAATTTGTAATTCTGCTCCCTCTGCCAAATACAAACTCAGGTGTTTGTTTTCAGCAAAGTGTCCCCACATTTTTATTTAAAATTAATTATTTCACTTACTAGTACTCCATATATTATTTCTTTTTTTGTCTATCAGCACATAGCTCTTTTTTTATTTTTTATTGTGAAAATACCATACAGAGGGGTTACAACTACATGGGCGAAGTAATGAGTACATTTCTTATCAAGCATTGTTGCCTCCTCTGTTTCCCCGCCCCTCCCCCCCCAACAAAGTTGTGAAGTTCTTTTTCCACATAAGGACTTGTACATCTCATTGTTGCAATGGGTCCACCTGTATCCCTATTTAAACGATTTGTTTTTTCCCTTCCCCTCCACAAATTATACCGACAGCAAATACAGTGAAAGCAGGGGTTATACTGTGGGGGAAGGACATACAAAGCAACAAAGAAAAAATCTTATAAATGTGTTAGAAACAATCACATGAAAGAAAAGAAACATTTGAATACATGTCTTAGGGTTCATTTCCTTAACATCACCTTATCTGACCTATTCTGCTTGACTCAGACATATACTAGATATTGCAAATAAGGGAAACCATGGGACCTATGTTTCTTTGGGCCTGGCTTACTTCACTTAATATAAATTTTTCCATATATTATTTCTAATCCATAGTGTTCTATTGACATAACATTCTATATTATATCTTTGTTAACTTCCACTGTGATTTCCTTCTACTGTAAAGTAAGTCCCACGAGATGATGGGTAATTGGCTTACACTTAAACTTTAATTAGTTCCTGGTAAATACAGGTGTGCAGTGATATTTATTTGTGTTCAGTTTTTTTTTCTTTATGAAGTTCCAATCTTTTACCTATAATTTTTCTTCCATTTAATAACTTCTTTTTGTCTTGGTGATTGTGATTCTAGGCGAGAGGTGTGTTTAAATCATATGTATGTTAGGTAAGCACTCTACCACTTGAGCCAAACATCTAGGCTCTTTTTCCATCTCTCTGTCCCTCTCCCTCTTCCCCTCCTTCCATCCCTCCCTCCCTCCCTCCCTCCCTCCCTCCCTCCCTATCTCTCTCTCTCTCTCTCTATTTATTTAGCTGGTCCTGGGGCTTGAACTTAGTGCCTGAGTGCTGTCCTGGAGCTTCAGTTCCTCAAGGCTAATGCTCTACCACTTGAGATAAAACTCCACTTCCTGCTGTTCTTGGTAGTTAATTGTAGATAAGAATCTCAAGAACTTTCCTACCTGAACTGGTTTCAATTTTTGATCTTCAGATCTTAGTCTCCTGTCTTTATTTTTGAACAGGGGCTAATGTGTGAATCCAGGCCAGCATGGTTCAGAATATACTATTTATTCTTCCCATATAGCTAAGGTGTAGACAGGTACATACCATCCAGTCTGGTTATTGGGTCAGATGGGATCTTGTGTTTTTGCCCATGCTGGCTTCTAACCATGATCTACCTTTCCAATCTCTGCATTTCAAGTAGGTTGGATTACAGACATGAGCCCCTAGTTCCTGGATACTTAACAACTATTTAAAGGTAATTTAGTTTCAACAATTATATGTAGACATAATGAAATCCCGATAAATAATCCCAGAGAGATTTTGTGTAGAAATTTACAAACTGGTCTTAAAAATCACATGGAGGTGAAAATGAACTAAAATAACCACAGTAAATTTTAAACGATTGAGTTCTTACAGTGTATTTGAAGTAATTTCATGAATTAGTAGAACTAGCAAATTAAGATAATATTTATATGTGAGGTTTATTTTTGTCAAATATGTCCAACTTTTTTTGAGAAATGCTAACAAGAAAATGGACACCAAGTCCCAGTCTGGGAGAAAAAAATAACAAAATATATACTTCCAATAAGAAATTTCCTTCCCAATATAACTTTAAGAATTTTACTAAGTGTTAATAAAATGGCAAAAGGGTAAAATATTTTAGAAGAAATGCTATGAAAAAAGATATAAATATCCAACAATCACCAAAAAACAAATGCCCACCCTTAGTCATTAGGGAAATATACATTCCAAAGACATCGTACTACACATTCAATATTAATACAGAAACTTACTAACACTGAAAAAATGGCAAATGCAATATCAAGGATTGATGAACCTTGCATTCATAATTTGTGACACTATTTGTACATTTCTAACAAAGTTAGACAGACATTTGACATTGATAGATCTCCATCGTTTCTAATTTTAAGTGCCTATTCAGGCAAAGTGGAGGCTTATGTTCATAGAGCTAACTCATAATGATCCCAAGCTAGAAACAGCTCACATATTCTTCAACAGAAGGTTAGTTATTTGCCTCTTTTATAAGTACTTAGATACAAGTCTTTGTTTAAACAAATGCTTGCACTTCTTTTGGCTACATACCTAAGAATGGGCTTCATGAAATGTAAATGTATGCTTAGACAACTTGTACCTAAGTACTTACAAAAGAGGCAAATAACTGAAAATGACATAAAATTCAGCAGGTAAAATGATAAACATTATTTTATATATTCTTTTTTGAAGTATAATTAGTTTTATTATTCCTTAGTAAATAAGGTATTGTGGGGACTTAAAATAAAAGCTATTCTGGAACTTTTTCTTAACTTTTGGAAATACTGACTTTTTTCTTTCCTTTTTTTATATTGTCAAGGTGATGTACAGAGGGTATTACAGCTATATTTTATATATTCTTAAAAGAGACTATGAGCCATAAAAATGAATGACCTACAGATAGGCAAACACACAGATGAATATCAATATCATTATGCTGAGTAATGTAGTTTAGAAAATTAAAACTAACTTATCCTGGCAGAAAGGTAATGAATGGTTGTTTGGAGCTGGGGAAGGGTGGACAGGCTAGAACGGGATAAAAGCAATGCTTTGATGCTGCAGATGTGTTTAGAACTTGAACTTAGTAATGATTTTGCAGGTCAAAATCCATCCAACTGTATGAGTTAAAGAGATGAAACTTATGTGCAAAGTGACAACTTCCTTTTGAGATGTCAAAACAGGATCCATTGTTTATAGCAGAAATTAAAGACCTAAACCAATTGCTTATTTTGGCAACTTTTTAGCCCACACAGTTAAATCATGCTATTTGCATACTGTGATTATTTTTTTCATTTCAACTCTCTTTTTCTGTATGGTATGCCAAAATGTAGTTGAGTACATAAGTTAGGAATGAAATAGGAAGTAACATCATTGTTAATTATGTCTGTGATTTTGGGAGACACTCTACTACCTGTACCTGCATGTACTTCAAAATCTATATGCTAACAATGGATGAGATTTCATATTATGGAGACAAAAAGTGTGTTGGTATGATGCAAGAGACGGTTTCAGCAATATATTAGTTGTAAGAAATAGCAAAAAAAAATCCTTGGCAAGAGAGGAAAGACGTAGAAAGAAATAAGATGATTAATGGACATGATGATGTTGAGATAATAAAATATAAAGTTTCAGAGGATATTTACAAAGACTCCAGAATGTTATATTAAGCAGTTGTATGTGTGTATGTGCATGCATACACACACACACACACACACACACACACACACACACACACACACATACACACACACACTGGGGATTGAAATTGAGCCTAGGCACTGTCCCTGAACTTTATTGCTCAAGGCTACTGCTCTATCACTTAAACCACAGCTCCACTTTCATCTCTTTGCTGGTTAATTGAAGATAAGAGTCTCCTGTTCTTTTCTGCCTCAGTTGACTTTGAACTTCGATTCTCAGATCTCAGCCTCCTGAGTAGCTAGAATGACAAAAATGAGCCATAAGCATTTGGCTCTGTTAAACAGTTTTGACTTTATTTTTTGAGCAAGACAAAAGGAAAATAATTATTAAGCAGAATATACAAAGTATTTACTTGGAAAATTAAACCACATCCTTATTTGAAAGCTGTATATTGCTTGATACTGGGGGCTTATGCCTGTAATACAAACACACTCTCTCTCTCCCTCTGTCTCACTTCCTTTCCCTCTCTCTATCTCAGGCAGACAGACAGACAGACAGACAGACAGACAGACAGACACACACACACACACACACACACACACACACACATTCACAATTTAGCCTGACGAAAAAAAAATTTCTACCATAAAGAACAACATCCCTGAAAGTGGAAGACATTATGCTAATCAAATAATTTAGCCTCAAAATTACAAATACTGAATTATTCAACACATGATGCAGTTAAAATTCATAGAGCCAGAGAGTTAGTCTGATATCTTACAGCAACTTTGAAGACTAGATTATTATTGTCACTCTAACTTCAAAGGTGCTATTCAAATGGAAGTTAGTGAGAAAGTCTAATGCTACACATTTATAGTACCATCACTTGGTTGAGGGTCAGGCTGGAGATCCTAAGTTTGAGGTCAGCCTGGTCTTTGCCAGACCACTTGTGGGGTCTTTGCTTCAACAAAAAAGAAATAAAAGACAGAAAAGTGACAATGCTTTCCAGTTAATTGCCTTTGTATTTTGTTCTAGGTGCATCTTAGACATCTCTGATCTAAGCAGATGTGAGGGGTTGGTTTAGGCAAGACAGAAAAAGGAAAAATGGGAGGCTGAGGCCACATGGATGGAGAATGAAAGATGCTCCAACACTGCAACTAAACTTGCCCAGCTCCTTCCACACCCAGAACCGTCAGCAGGGTGTTTTTGCCCTTTGCTAACTAACATCAACCAAAGCAACAGAGTCAACTGTCCATGGTCTGAGAACCCTGACACTGTGAGTCAAAATAGAGCCATCCTCCTTATAAGTTAGTCATCTCAGGTGTTTTGTTATAGTAATGGAAAACTAAGGAATTCTCAAAAAGAATTTAACTGAGGCTTATTTCTTAATATGATTTTTATTGTAAAAATACTGTACAGAGGGGTTACAGTTACAGAACAAGGTAATGAGTACATTTCCTATCAAGCATTGTTGCCTCCTCCTTTGTTTTTCCCCTACCATCCCTTCCCTCCCACCTCCACAATTATACCTCCCCATCACCACCCCCCACATAGTGTCTTGTGCATCTCATTGTTACAATGGGTCAACCTGTATCCTTATTTCAGCATTTTGTTATCTCTCTTCCCTTCCCCAAATTAGAAAAGTGTGTATACAAGATGCAGGGCACCAGCATCAAATAAAGTGAAAACAGGGGTTATACAGTGGGGGAGGAACATAGAAAGAAACAAAAATTCACATGGTACATTATAAATATGGTAGAAACAGTAGCAAGAAAGAAAAAACCACTTGTGTCCCTATCTTGGGGTTCATTTTGCTTAGCATCATCTTATCTGGTCATATGTACATAGCTTTTGACCTTTTCTGCTTGTCCCAGACGTATACTAGTTATTGCAAATAAAGAAAACCATGGGACCTATATTTCTTTGGGCCTGGCTTACTTCATTTATTAAGAAGACTTGTTGTTTGTCAAATAATGATCATTTGATTATACTTTTGTCACTTCAATTCTGAGAGGTATATAAATATATTTTTCCTGGCTTAATTGATTGCTAGGAATCAGATTGTGTTAAATTCAACTTCAAGTTTTGTACTGAGCAATAAATATGTGCCAGGCACTGCAAGAGTTACTCTTGGAATCAAGAGTAGGGAATTGCTCTAATTCTTGTTATAGAGTCCTCACTGCTATCGAGTCCTCACTAGCCCTTGCATCATAAAGGGCACTCAGTTCCATTCTACCACTTGTTATGAGAAGATCTTGCTCCTATATAATTTTGAAATCTGTAAAATACAGACAGGTGATCAAATTACATTGCATGCACATATGGAAATGTCATGACGCAGCCCTTTATTATATACAATTTGATATACACCAATAAAAATTGCATCTGCTAAAAAAGGATCAACTGTGGGATGCAAGATAATTTTAGCCTCAGCAGAAACAACTAAGGAGCAACACTGAGATGTGGTAATGAGAAGCAGAATGGTGCTAAATTTGCAGAGTTAAAAGTGTTATAAGAAGTAGTTGGCGTAAGTGAGCCTACCTTAGTACAAATATAAGAAAGAGACAATGGTGTGCAGGGGAAGGGCTAGAGGACAGATGACTGCCCTGTGACTCAGAAGGTAGTGGCTGTGCTGTTGGGCTGTGGATCCCTAGGAGCTATCAGCAAACATGGATGGACCAAAGCACATCAATACAGCAAGCTGTCATGCACTTAGAGCCACATGCAGGATTTCCTCAGTATGGTGATGGTGTGGCTTTCCCACCATTGTAAAGACCTCAGCTCAACCATCTTGTATATCATACTTTCCTTATTTTTAGAATTTTTCAGACCTCTACTCAAATACCACCTCTATAATACTTTTCTCACCAACAGATTTTAAACAATAGCCCCCTTTCCCAGAAAACTATGTCTTATCTTTCATCTTCACACATATGACCATCAGTCAGATTTATTTGTTTATGTGTTGAAGCACATTTCTCTTCTCTAGAAAGTCAGATTTACCAAAGGAAGTGATGCATTAACATTGGTTTATGGCTTCATTCCTGTGTCTAGATGATGTCTAAAGTTGGAATGAAATGTGCAATCTTATGTCATTGGACTTAACTTGTCTTAAAGTTGCATATTTGACTTGTTCAGATCACTGCCTTCTTTCTCAAAGTTTAGTATATTTTCTGAGGGTGAGTAAGATGCTGTCTCTTTTCCAGCTGTATTTTAAACTGACTAGTAATTTTCTCCCCACAGGAGACAGCAGCAGTGCAACAAGATAGAGTCAGAATTCAGTTCCAAACTCAGCAGGAACTCCCAGCATTGCCCAGCATGGCTCTTTTAAAAATGATTCCTATGAAATAGCCAGGTGACCCTTTCCTGATGATTTATTTTTTCAGAAAAGATGTTACCTTTTTGTAATGAAGACCTGAACACTCACAAACATATACAGAAACATGTAAATGAGATGCTCAAAGGCCTGTGCTCATAATAAACCAATTAACAGGTTCGGAACATGTCAACCTGTAGTGTTCAGAGGAAGTGAAGAAACACATCCTGAAAACTGTGGAAATGAGTAAATCGAGCTGGCTCATGTTGGGACTTCTGTACTTGGGCTAAGAAAACTTTTGTGTAATCCAAAACACAGAATTATCATCAGTGAGGACAAATTATATGACTATTGAACATGATGTAAGAGTTATTAAAAATTGAAAATTGGAGTAGGGATATTGAGCATTTTTCATGTGTCTTTTGGCCATTTGTACTTCTTCTCCTAAGAAGTTTCTATTTAGTTCATTTGCCTGTTTTTTCAATGGGTTGTTGATTCTTTAGTTCTTGGAGTTCTTTGTCTATTCTGGATATTAAGCATCTCCTGATGTATAGCTAGCAAGGATCTTCACCCATCTGTATGCTATCTTTTTAATTTGGTAATTATGTCCTTTGCCATGTAGAAACTTGCTAGTTTGATGCAATTCTACTTAGAAAATGTGAATGAAAATATTGAGATTCCATCTCATCCCAGTTAGAATGGCCATCAAGATTACAAACAACAGCAGATACCAACAGAGATGTAGTATATGAGGAGCCTAATACACTGTAGGTAGAAATGTAAACTTATTCAACTGATCTAGAAATCTGTATGGAGATTCCTCAAAAAACTAAACATAGAATTACCATACAGTCCAACAATATCACTCTTGAGCATTTGTCTAAAAGATTAAAAGTCAAGATGCAGTAAAGCCACCAGCACAACCATGTTCATTGCTGCATTATTTACCATATAGCCAAAGTATGGAAACAGCTAAGATAGCCTCAAAGCATAAATACATCAAGAAAATGGGATCTATATACACAAGGGAAGTATACTCTTTCATTAGAAAGAATAGAAAAAAAGTGGATGGACCTGGAAAAAAATGATGTTAAGTGAAGTAAGTAAGGCCCAGAGAGACAAAAGATGAATGTTTTTTCTCAAATGTGAAAGCTAGACCTAATTTTTAAACGTACAAGTAAATTCATAGAGAGTTGTATAAAAGTGTACACCATTGTACTAATGGGTGCTATCTGCAATGGAGAATTCAGAGAATGTAATTCTCAGACTCACAGTCCAACAAAATGAATACCAGGAAACTGACACTTGAAAGTTGGGGGAGGAGAGCCAAGAAGAGGGGATAGATGAAGAAAGAAATGGGGAAATAATGCAATCATAACATTCAGGTGTGTTTTATGAAAATATGAACATTTAGAGGAGGTGTTTAGATCAGGAGAACTGGGGAAGAAGGATGAAGGAATGACAAGGATTAAGATGCATTGTACTTGTAAATTGATTAGTTGGATAGTAGCTCCTTTGCACAACTACTTAAAAATAATAAAAATATAAATTTTAAGAATCATAGATTGAACTTTGTAAAAGGAAAGCATTATTAAAACTATAAATGAAAAATCATTATAAAATACTTGCAATTAATAAAAAATTATAATAAAAATTTGACACATTGTTAAAAAGTCTCAATAAATACCAAAAAATAATGACTTTTAGACAGTACTCTAAATCCAATTAACTAACATAATGCTGGAAAACAGAATTCTACATTTGGAGTCAGAAGACAAATTTAAAACTAATTTCCTGATACAAAACTAATGAAGAAAAAACTGGAAAATTAAATATTGATGAGCAATTAGAAATAAATGAAAGGATTAAATATCAAAGTTTGGGCCACCCACTAAACTGTAGAGGGTAGTGCATATTCTAAATGCATGTTCTAGAAAATAAGAAAGGTAGATATTATGCCAACACATTAAAATGAAAGGAGCTACTCCAGAAACAAAATAAAACCAAAGGGAATACAAAAAAACAATAAAAGTATAATCAGAAATTAAAAAGACAAACATCAAAGGTAATTGTACCAAAAGATAGATCTTTCAAAATTTTGTATTTTGTAAATACAGACGAGAAATAAGAAGAGAAGGAAAAGGAGGAGGATGGAAGGTAGAGGGGAGAGAGGAGGGAGAGAGAGAGACAGACAGACAGACAGACAGAGAGACAAAGACAGTGAGAGACAGAGAGAGACAACAGAGAGAAAGACAGAGAGAAAGGCAGACAGAGACAGAGACAGAGAAAGGAAGGAGGAGGAAGAAGAGAAAGGACAGAGGAGGAAGAAGAGGAAGGAAGGAAAGAAGGAAGAACAAGAAGATGAGGCGGCAGAAAGGAGGAGTTAGAGGAGAAAGGAGGAAGTAGAGAAAAAGGAGTGTAAGAGGTGGGAGGGAAAAAGAAGATAGAAGAGGAGGGAGGAGGGGAGGAGTGAAAATTCGTTGTTATAAAACAACTAACTTTCCTCCTCTACCACCTCTTTTTTTCCTTAACTTCCTCCTCCTTCACTTCCTCCTTTTCCTTCCCTTCCCTCCCTCCCTCCCTCTCTCCTTCCCTCCCTCCCTCCTTTCTTTCCTTCCTTCCTTCCTTCCTTCCTTTCTTCTTTCATCATTAGACCAGGTATTAGAAAATGGGGTATAGTTTACATAGACCTAACAGAAACTTGTAACAGAAACTTGAAGAATGACTTTATAAAGATAGGTTACTCTCCTTACTCAGTAGGAATAGGTTTGGTAATACCTGGAGGAGAGGTAGATTGACAGAAGAAAAGGCTCATCACAACACCTTGTTCAGGGCTCAGATATCCCGAGAAGGATGTCCTAAGTAGGATATTTACAAAGCACAGAGGTCAGCAACTTGTAAACATATATCAAATCTCCAATCTATCTAATAGCCAATGTTCATCTATTTTATTCTGATCTAAACCTGGCTTCCCTCTCCAGCCTCAGCTGCTACTGTTTCTTCATGATTCTCTTCATGGCCAGGTAGAGCTGACTACAGTTCTTTGCCTGATCTAACCCCTTTGTATGTGGCTATCATTTTTACTTCCTCTTCACCTAGCCAACCTCTTGCCATTTCCTTGCAAAGATAGGTTGTCCATAGATAGATCCTCTGCCAGTGGGATCCAAGGGCTCAATACTGATAATTCTGAGCAATTCTAGAGCAATGTCTATCCTCTGTGGGAAAGGGACCATGGTGCCCTGGACACTGCTAACTCACAAGCTGCATTAACATTTAAAATAGGCTTTGAGAAATGCTTGCATACTAATGGCATAGAAAAACAGATGAATACATCTAAGAAGTGTCCTCCCAGATTCTACTGCTTAGTATTCTCTGATTTAATTGGTACTTCTTGAAATCGATCCTACCCTCAAAAGCCACAAGTTCTACAAACTTACAGTGATTTAGGAAATAATTATGAATCTATTAGCAGCATGTAATTCTGTCTTGTGATTTGTTTACATTTAAATTAGTCATATAATTGTGCACATATTAAGTAACCTTTTTTCAATAGATGGGATGTTATTGAGACACAGCTATATTACCATATGAAGAGCTACTCAATCATTTTAAAATCATTTAACTGAGGTGTGAGGTGTGGGCTTTCAAGTACCTAATACAGGGAGTAGGTGTAGGGCTCTGGAGGAGGACATTGAGGATGAGTCCACCTACTCTATAAGCAAAGTATAGTCCAGCATCCAAGTATATCCTACTTAACACTTGTTTTGTAAATAAAGTTTGATGTAAATAGCCACATTTACCTTTATTTATGTATTTGTCCTGGTTAATTTGATGGTAAACTCAGAGTGCAGTAACTGTGATAGAGAATCGCTACTACCAGAAGAGCTTATGTATTTACTCTTGCTTATCCTTTTATGAAAAAAACATGATGACTCTGTTCAATATCTATGGCGAGCCTATATATAACCTTGCCTGTGTCTGCATTTTTTTTCATTTTCATACTTTTCAGGATTGAATGAGTTATAAATATAAATGCTTTGGAACAGTCCTTAGAATGCTATGTAAAATCAATAAATATTAACAAGGATTGTGATTAATAATCCATCCTTCCTCCTCCATAGCATCTGAAACAATTGAGAAAAAAGAAATGTTGACTTGTTTTATGTACTGAAGTTATTTAAGAATATGGATAGGGCTTGTATTTTATGCGATACAATCTAATTTATCCTTGTAACAGAGATATAAGGTCCTCATTATTGCTGATATTTTACAGATGGGAAAAACAAGACACAGAAGGATTTAGTAACTTTCCTGAGGTCAGAAAGTTTCCGAACAGAAGAGAAATTTTGAAGCAGGGTAGAAAGTATCACATGGAAACATGGCCATTTTGTCCAGATTGAATTAGAATGATTTTCCTACCAGGTAGCAGGTAGTGATACTCTTCCTGAGAGCAGAGACACATGGTATATGCAAAAAGGGATTGGAGATCCTGAAGGACCAGAATATTTTAGGTCTTATGGTTGGGGTGCCAAGCCTCCAATGATGGGTATAGCTGATATGAGCAGATTAATGAGCAGGACACTGTGTCATCTCAGATTGCTTCCTCCTGGAGAGGGGATGAGGTGTCATTCTCTTCACTGCCATCCTGAGGAGTAGAGGTAAGGGCTCCCCTCTGATGAGAACAACATTTATTTCTGGAAGAGGCTTTCCTGCCCTCATTCAATACTTGCTAGAAATGGTTTATCTAGGAAAAATAGCAAATTCTAAGAATCTCTTCTCCAGGGAAGATTAACGGTGAGTCACTGCTAACAATGTAGAGAGTCAGCATTCTAGACACAAGGTAATCAAAGCAACACAACCTAACACTTATTAAACAAATTCTTGGCACCCTAACTGTAACCTTCACAATCACCCTGTGTGAAGGATGACTTCATGCTTATTCTATAGAGAAAGTATTTGAGCATTATGGAATGTCAGTAATTTCCCCAAAGTCACATGGTTATATAGGTGGCAGGGCTAGAACTGAACACAAAATGTCTGAATTCTGAAACCACCTTAATATCTGCGATGGCTGCAGACAAGGACCTACACTGACATGCTACTCACTCCCTATCACCTGAAAACGGGGAAAACTTATTCTGTCATCTCCTTGTGCTTGGACTAAGGTATTAGTGACTTCTGCACCTCCCATAGAACTTGCTGTGTGGCAGGTATATACCAGGGGTCCTACCTATTGTACCCAGACTTCCTACCCACCAATACTGTTAGATCCCCGACCATGGGAGGAGGCTGTGGGCCCAATGATTAAATTCACAAGAAATGTTGTGAGTAGATTATAGTTGAGTCCTTAGAATCTCACCGCAATTTCCTCACTTAGCAGGTGGTTGAATCCCCTAAAGTACTGAGGACTTCCTGCGCAATGATAAATTCCCAAATAATGCCTTCCTAGGCACCATTACTATTAGGATGATTACTACTTCCATGGGGATCTCGGTTTCTTTTCCTATAAAATGAGGTCTTCTCATCAATGAACTTGAAGTTCATTGTATTCTCTTGCAGCAAGACAGATTAGTACAAGAATGTGGGCTGAAAAAACCTAAAAATTATTAGTTTGCAGTTCTGTAGTGCAGAAGTCCAGTATGCAAGGCTTAGAGACTCTTCTTAGGGTGCTATGAGACATTGAAGTCAGAGATCTTGTCTGGAGGCTCAATGTTCATAAACCAGATGCAACTGTGCATTAGTTTGCTAGAGTTGCCACCACGATGTACCACAAATTGAGTGACCTGGACACAGCAGTAGTTTAGTGCTTCCAGGGGAAAGTAGCTCACCACCAATTACACAGTTAGTAAGTAGCAATCTGAACCAAGGGCCCATCACCTTAGTGGCTATGTTCTTTGGCTTCAAATTATGGATGAGTCTAACTGGAAATTAAAAGGGGAGACAAAGGTATCCATAGTGTCACGCTCCTTCTGAAGTTGCAGGAAGAAAAGTTGAAGAAAGATATACCTCGTGCCTGCTAGTGTCTGATCATTTCTTGGCTAACATCAGTGTAACTCCAGTCTTAACATGGAATTCGCTCTGGGCATAGATCTGCTTTCAAATCATTCATTTTTATGAAGACACTCATCACATTGACTAGGAGCCTATGCTGTTCCAGCATGACCTCATCTTAACTAATTAGAACTTACAGTGACCCTATTTTGAAATAAGACCACATTCTAAGACACTAGTGCTTACACTTTCAATACATGAATCTTGAGAAGGAAACAACTCAACTCATAATAGCATTGAGGTATCTTTCCTTGAATATCTGGAGTCACACAACACAGACACTTGGTTCAGATTGCTATTCACTAACAGTGTATTTGAGGGGTAAGCTACTTCCCCTCTCCCTATTTCTTGCTTCTTCATTTATATTCCTGAGCAATAATGGTTCCTTCTCCACTGTTTTGCTATGGGAATAAAGGATCTGGGATGAATGAAGCACTCACATTGGCACTCTGAATGTAGTATAGCCTAGACACATTTTTCTCTTATTTACTATATAGTCACTGTGTAGCATTTAAAGAAGGTTTCAACTTGCAAAGCAGGTTTCCATATCTAACATCATTTGGTAGGTCAAAGTTATTCATCTTCATTTCCAGTGCATATTGGCATAGAAGTAGAGACAAAAACAAGTGATTTGTTTAAGAACTGAAGTAGGCACAATCAAAATAATGCCAGAGTCCAGGGAATGTGGGCTGCTAGGTGTTGTTTTTAATCTACTCCAGGCTGAATGATTGAACAATTTAAACTTAAATATTAAGACTCCATAAAAATATTCAATTGACCAGGACAGGAAGTGAATAGATACATTTAGCCAAATCTTGAGCAAAGAAAAGACCATGACAGTATCATAATTTATAGATGAGTGTCACTTCATTTTTTTCTTTCAAAATCCACTAAAGTTTAAGTCTAGGTGGGAGTTTTATTAAATTTGTTTCTAATATACTAGATTCCTGTAACCTTTCAAAAGTGAATGACTGAAAATTGCATGTGTTCTGTATTTTAGCTATGGTAAATAATGCTGCAATAAACATGGTTGTGCTGGTAGCTCTAGTATGACCTTGTTTGTAGTCATTTGGTAAATGCCCAGAAATGGGATTGCTGGGTCATAGGAGAGCTCTATGTGTAGTCTTTTGAGGAACCTCCATACTGCTTTCCAGAGTGGCTGAACAAGTTTACATCCTAACCAAGAGTGTAGTAGCACTTCCTTTTGACCACATCCCCTGCATCATCTATTGTTATTAGATTTCTTGATAATGGCCATTCTAACTGGGTTGAGGTAGAATCTCAATGTTGTTTTGATTTGCATGTCTTTTATGGCCAGAGATGTTAAACATTTCTTCATGTGTCTATTGGTCATTCTTATTCCCTCAGTAGATAAATGGGTCAAGAAAATATGGTATATATACACAGTGGAATTCTATGCTTCCATCAAAAAAAATGATATTGCTCCATTCATAGGAAATGGAAAGATGGAGAAAAACCATTAAGTGAAGTAAGCTAAACCCAAAGAAACATAAGTACCATGGTTTCCCTCATTTGTAATAATTAGTATATGTCTAGGATATTCCTATCAGGTGAGTAGAATAGCTCAATGACTATGTACGTATGATCATATAAGATAATGCTAACCGAAATGAATTCCAAAACATGAAAATAAGAGGGTTTTCTTTGTTGTTTTTAATATACTATGTGATTTCTTTTTTCTCTTTTCTTTTTCCCCCCTATTGTTTATCCCTTATTGTTGCTATATTTGATTTTGGTGTTCCAGGTATTGTATATATGTATGTATATATTGTATATATATGTTTATCTCAATTAGGGAAGGGAAGGGGAACAACAAAATGGTGAGACAAAGGACAAAGGGTGAACCAATGAAACAGCAATACTCACAGGACAGTATGTTAGAAATGAACTTGGGGGAGCTTTGGGGGAAAGGGAACGTGGAAGAAAAATGAGGGGGGGTAACAAGCTCATCAAGAAATGTACTCACTACTTTATATATGTAACTGTAACCCCTCTGTCTATACATCACCTTGACAATAAAATTAAATTTAAAAAAGAAGAATCTTCTGGAAACTATGGAAGGAAAACAGAAATGGTGTTATGCTTGCTATTGAAATTCATCCAAAAATGAAATGACTTCTTTTTTTATAAAACCTCCTCTAAGGCTTTCAACAGAACCAACACAAGTGGCTGATTGTGAATTGTTCTGCATTTGCAATTAGAACTCCTGTGGTGTCTAGGGGGATCCAATTATAGTTGGGAAGTCATAGAATAATGTGGAAACCTATTCTGATCAAAATGTTATTTTATTAGATTCACTGAAGATTAAGATTGAATCATGCTGGAGTGTGAAATCCTCTATTACATATGCAGTTCCAAGGAAAGTGGTGCCTTTTTACCAGAAACTTGTGATTTTTTTCTCACCCAGAAAATATTGAATATGAACTCTCTGAGATTCCTTGAAATTGCAGTTCTAAACATGAATAAACAAGGCACGCTAATTCCAGTGTGTGCTCTCTACCAAGGTAAACTGCCACTGTAAAATTATGAAGAGGATCAGCCCTTTATGCCATGTTCCAGGACTTCTTGGTTCCAGTCTTTGATTTATTGCTTTTTATTGTTCTGCATCTCTAAGCACAGAGCTATACCTTGATTTCTTCTTCTATGAATGGAGTGGTAACAGCATTAGTTCCTGAGCAGCACCTCAACTTTATTATTTAATGGTTCCACAGTTCTTGGAAAAAAATAGTAATATTATTAATCCGGGTTTTCCAGCTTGGGATTTGTAAACAAATACATCTTAAACAAAGAGATTCAAAATAATCTAACACAAATGCCAACATTCTCTTTTTCTTTAAAAGGCATTTTTAGATACAGGTATATTTACAAAAACTGTAATTATATTATATAAAAAGGATAATTTGGGATCAAAATTCAAGGAGTAAATATTATTTCTAATAAAGAAAAGACTATTGATCAATTTGTGATAAGTATGTATGGGAGTACATGTGTGTACCCGCACACATGCACATGCAGATGTACATACACATTTCTTTGTATTATTTTTACATGAAGTACTGAAAATTTTCTCATGCAATAGCATTTATAGACATTTGGTTTGGAAAATGGGTTGAACTATGACTGGAAAATTTATTAAAATAGCTAAGTTTAAATCATTTTAAAATGTTGATAGTTGTTTCCCTTGTATTTTTAGACACACACACACAGAGACCAATACAAAATACATAGGATGGGGTAAGTGAAATGCAATTTGACACCAACGGGTATCTTCAGGAGAGAACATTAACAACATATGCAAAATTATAATTATGGGAAAATTTTAATTTTGGAAAAAAGACAACTAGGAAGGTCAAACTTTACAGGTGCAAAATGAAACACTCTTCTAGAATGCTGCATCCACATTCCTCCAGTATGATCTTTCACATTGCAACTTGACAGGGCATCAGATAGAACCCTATTTCTGACTGTACTGGTGAAGCTACTGATACAAAAGAATCATTACTGAATCTTTAGTTTGAATTAAGAACCTTGCCCCTACAGTTGTAGATGAAATTACTGAATCAGGTAGGACTCCAAATCTAAGATGAGTTGAAATACTGTATGAGTTGCCAATGTGGCGTGGTTTAGAGTAAGGACAAGTGGCTTTTCTGAAAAATTGTTTTAACTTCTGCTGCATAGCCCCAAACTTTCACCAAGATGGCCTCCCTTTCCCCTCCTGTCAGAACCTTGGTTCTTGGTGCACCATGTTCCTAGCTCTGAGACTTGAGGCTAACCCGGCTCAGAATGGCTGGTTCTACTTCTACACTATCTATGCTGATCTATTCTGAATGTGGTTGAGGTGATGAATGATTCACCATTCTCCTCCTCCTCTTCTTCCCCCTCCTCTTCCTCCCCTCTTTCTTCCTCCTCTCTCTCCTCCTCCTCCCCTCTCCCCCTCCTTCCCCTCAGTCATCCATGTCATCATCATAATAGTAGTCATCATCGTGGTTGTCTTCCTCTTCCTCTTCTTCTTCTTCTCCTCCTCCTCCTCTTCCTCCTCCTCCTCCTCCTCCCATTCTCCTCCCCTCCTCCTCTTCTTCCTCCCCCTCCTCCTCCTCTTCCTACTCC
>NW_012267298.1:4852890-4868324 GCF_000151885.1 Dipodomys ordii | reverse complement strand
TCCTCCTCCTCCTCCTCCTCCTCCTCCTCCTCCTCTTCTTCTTCTTCTTCCAAATTCTAAACCACAAGTAGATTTATTTTGTGACTTAAAAAATCACACTTTGAAATCTTAGCTCAAAAGAGACCTTAGCACTCTATTTCTAGGAGATTCTGGACAGCCTTAATAAAGTTCACCTTCTTTCTCCACTGAACATGAACAGTTCCTAGAAAGATGTACACCTGCCATCCATCTCTTCAATAGTTTAGAGTCATTCACCACAGAGCATGCATGCTATTATAAACAAACACTGAATTTTACAAAGTTTTGCTAGGAAAATTCTCTTGTACTTGTTCAAATCGCTCACTTTGATCACAGAATTTGGACCTGTAAATTCTAATTCAACGCACACATCAGTTTATAAATATCCATGATAAGTTGACATAACACATTTAAGCATCTTTGCAAACTATAATCTCACTATTTTAGAAAGATACTTATTCCCTATCCAACTAGCACTAGCTAGTAAAACTTCTTGGAAAAAAACTTTATATTCAAATAAAATCTACTTTCTGAGAATATTTGTCCTTGTTCTTTCATCCTAAGCAATGCAGAGTATCTTTATACTACTATGACATCATTTTATTTAGTTTAAATTCACCATGATAAAAGCAGTCATATAGAGAGTTTTAAAGACATAAATATATATGAACCAAATATAATGTCAAAATATCCAAAATAGACAGTATGTATACTTGATCTCAGCCAAAAGGCTGAGATTCATCAATAGTACTTTATTATAAGCACAAAAATTATATAAATTATTGTAGTTTAGAAGTTTTAATATAGATATATCTTAAGTATCTATTAAAACATATAAAAATTTTATATTTCTACATTAAAGCATCTTAGGATACTATTCTTTCTGCTATTTTATATGACTTAGAACATCTATCTGTTTCCTACTTAACAATTTTCCTGTCTCCCTATTTAGTGTGCTTCTCTATTGCAACTTTCTCACTTCTCTGTCTTTAATTAATAGAGACCCATTAGCAACATAAGCAAGGGAATGAAGTAAGAGTCAATAAGCTCCATAACACTGGTCCATGGGAAGGCACTGAAGCTCTCATGATCAGCATATGTTAAGTTTTAAAAGCTACTTTTCATTTCTAACATCCTGTTAATTATGTCCTGCCATCATCCATACTCAATTTACTGGTAATTATATTCTGAACATTTTAGGTAATATATCCAGTGAGAGAGAGAGAGAGAGAGAGAGAGAGAGAGAGAGAGAGAATGGCCAATGCTTTGAGAGTCACAGAGGCCCTGTCTTTGCAATTATGTCAAGTAATTTTCCTTCTTGAAGATTCTGAGTGCTTTCTAGTGGTTTTGTCACACCTCCACATATAACCTGAATCTTGACTGTTATATAGGCTTCACATAAATGATGTAAAATGGCAGAATTGGCACTTAAATCCAACTGTGTGCCAGTCAGCTCTTGTTTAATACATGAAGAATATCCTTTAGTGAGAGCAGTTGGTTTTACATATTGTATCACCAACAATGAACACCTTTAAGAGTATCATTTAAATAGTAAACCACTTTCCTAGAAAAAAAATGATGGTACTATGCCTGGATCTATAGATCTCTGACTCCCAAACATGAAATCCTCTACATTTATTTGTTTTTAATTTGCATATCTTAATTGTAAAAGAGGTCTTATTTGATATTTCCATATGTAAATGAAATATACGCTGACCAAAGTCACCTTCTCTCTCTGACCCCACTTAAAAGATTTGTTTTCTTTGGGCTGGGAAGGTGGCTCTGTGGTAGAGCGCTTGACTTGCATGCTGAGGCCCTGGGTTCAATTCCTCAGCACCACATAAGCAAAAAGAAAAAAAAGCTGGAAGTGGTGCTATAGTGGTAGAGTGCTAGCCTTGAGCTGAAGAGCTGAGGGACAGCGCCCAGGCCCAGATTTCAGGCCCCACAACTGGCCCCCCCCAAAAAAAGATTTGTTTTCTTTTCTTACATGTGTATAAAATACTTGACCACATTTAACCCCTCCTATCTTCCTTCCCTTCAATCTTCATGTTTCCAATGGTATATGCTCCCAAATAGAACCTATTTTGCATTTCTGTAATTCATTTTTTATTATGAAAATAACCATACAGAGGAGTAACAATTACATGAGCAAGATAATGAGTACATTTCTTAATTCATTTTTAAGGACTAGATTCCTCATATTAGTGAGAATATGTCATATATATCTTAGGCTGTCTTATTTGCTTAACACATTGATAGCAAATTCTACTCTTTTTCCTACAAATTGAAGCATTTCATTTTTCTTTATGGATGAGTAATATTCCATTTTGCAATGTGTGTATGGGTACGCACACATACATACACACACACACACACACACACACTAATGCTTTATTTTCTATGTCCACTCATTAGTTAATGGGCACTTACTAATACCATATTTTGGCTATTGTGAATAGTACAGCTATAAACATGAGTGTGCAAGTGTCTAAACACTAAATTGAATTGGATTCCTTATGATATATGACCAGGAATTTCATAGCAGGATTATATGGAAGTTCTATCTTTATATGGGAGGTCTAATTAGTTCATACTGATTTCCACAGTGCCTCTACAAATGTACATTCCCATCAACAATGTATTAACGTCCTTTTCTTCCTTCATCCTTGTCAGCATTTGGTCTTTATTTTCTTGATGTGTTAGTCATTCTCACTGGGGTGGGATGGAATCTCAGTGTTGTTTTAATGTGTGGTCCTTTAAGGCTAACACTTCTGACCATTTTTTCATGTATTTATTAGGCATTTCTATTTCTTTTGAAGTTCAGTTTGTTTGCCCATTTTTATTTGGATTACTTATTTTTTTATGTTTAATTTATGGAGCATGCCTTATAAGTCCTGGACACTGATATCTTTATCTGATGAATAATGGCCAAGATTTTTCTCACATTTTGTCAATTTGCATTAGATTTTGGAAACTGACCCTTTGCTGAGCAGCAGTTTATCCATTTGATGCAATCCCACTTTGTGTTCTATTAGTCTTAGTATGTGTGTAGGTTTGCTGTTTTTGTTTATGTTTTTGTTTTGTTGTTGTTTGGTCACTGCTATGCTCTTTTTGTTATTATATCTGTATTATAATTTGAAGGCAGGTATTGTGATTCCTTCAGCTTTGCTCTATTTGCTCATGATTGCTCTCGATATTCAATATCATTGTGCTTATATTTGAATGTTAGGTTTGGCTTTTTTGCTTCTGTGAAGAATGGACATGGAATTTTGATGGAGAGTTTACTGAATCCATAGGATCCTTTCTTATGAATTATCATCTTCACAAGACTAATTCTGCTGATTTATAAATATCTCTGCCTTCCTTGATTTCTTCAATGTGATATAGTATTCATTTAGAAGTCTTTCCCCCTTACTTAGTTTTACTTCTAAATATTTAATTTTGAGAGGCCAGTATAGGTGGGATTATTTTCCTGACTCCTCACTTGTTAATCATATGTATCCAGAAAAGTTAATGATTTAAATGTTTATCTTGTATACCATTACTTTTCTAAAACTTTTTTTCAGACTGAAATGTGTATTTTTGTTTTTGGGTTTTTTTTTGGTGGAATCTTAAAGTCTGGCATCATACCATCTACAAAAAAATATTTTGAGTTGTCCTTTTCTAATTTATACCCCTCACATTTTTCTATGTTATCTTATTGTTAGGACTAATAATTCTAGCATTATGTTAAATAACACTGGTGACACTGGACCACTATGTCTTATTCCTGACAGGCTAAATAGTTTTCATTTTTCCCCATTTAGTGCAATGTTGGCTGTAGTTTTACATTATAGTATCATATAGATAGATATTCCCTTTATTCTTAGTTTCTTAAAGACATTTTGATAAAGGAATGTTTAGATTTTCCTGCAACCATTGATGATGATCATGTGAATTTTGCCCTTTATTTGCTTTCTGTGCCGAATTATACATTAATTGATATGCATATGACAAATCATCCTGATAGTCCTGAAATGAGACCAATCTGATCACATTGAATGTTTTTAAAATCATTTTTAAATCATGTAATTGGGTTCTGGTTTTGTTTTGTGAAAAACTTTGTATGTTATATTCACCAGAAGGAAAAAAAACAGTATATTTTGTATGTGTGTGTGTGTGTGTGTGTGAATATGTTTCTCTCTGTGTGTGCATATTGCATAACTGCTTTGACAGACCTGTTACGTATACTATAAACAGAAAAATATTAACCTCTGACTCCTTAGTAAGGTGTACTAACACAATTTTCTTATTTTGACCCATACCTCATCAAAAGGAGATGAACTAAAATTCTTACTTTCCCTAGCTCAGAAAGGACATGGAAATGAGAGAAAAAAAGTGAGGAAAAAGAAAAGAAAGGAAAGTAAGGTTTTTATCTTCTTTAGCCATTCTCTTGATAGCACAGTGTTACTCTGGGTTGTCTCAATGAAATGGAGATTACCAGCCTCTTAGGTGATACTTAGAATAGTTTCAGCTTTCTGTGAGTCCCAGCTGGCCACCTAACCACAATCTACATTAAAAATCCACATTCTGAAGGCATCAATCCATCCACAAGGAAAGTAAAGACAGCTAGGCAGAACTTCTGACCACTAGAGCAAGGCACTGATTTGACCAGGTGATTTTTTTGAACCTTTTCATTATACAATCTTACATTAAATTTAAATTTTTAAATCCATATTTTACATGGCAATCTTTTTTATTTAAACAACTGAATATTGACTAAGTAGCCCTAATATGTAAGTCTCTATGTTGAACCCTAGAATAGATAGGCAGAAGAAAACATTCATTAAATTAATTGTTCATAAGCAGTTATATAGTGGGGACTGTTTTAATGCTGGGATACAATATTATTAACCAGACAAAAAAGTCCCTATTCTCATAGAATATTACTTTACATAGGTGAGCTTCATATAGTCATCTTTCTATATCTGAAAGATCTATGCTTAGAGATTCAACCAACCATAGATCAAAAATACTTGGAAAATAGTGTGTGTACTGCACATGTACAAACATTGTTTCTTACCATTCTTCCCCCAACAATAAAATCTAAGAATTATTTACTTAGTATTTACATATTGTGTAATCTAGAGATAATTACATATACAGAAGGATGTATATGTGTTATATGCAAATACTGCTTCACTTTATATAAGGAATTAAGAATCCACAGATTGAGTCCCAGTACCTTCTATGATGCAAGGACTCAGGCCAATCTGGTTTTTGTTTTGTTTTTTATTTTAATTTTATTGCCAAGGTGATGTACAGAAGGGTAACAGTTACGTAAGTAAGTAAGTACGTAAGTAAGATCACATTTCTTGTCTACCTTGTTGTCTCCTCCCCCATTTTTCTCCCTCCCTCCCTTCTTCCCTTCCCCTCATCCCCCCCAACATTTTCAACATATTGTGAGTATTGCTCAATCTGGTTTTCTTTATATCAACACCACCAGCAGTTAAGCTATTGTCCATCATAGCTGAGTGGCAAGTTGCTAGAACATTAACTAGTACTTCCATTTGCCTCACTTTTCATTAATCTAATTTCTTGGTCTTAAATGAACACACAAGACAAAAGGAAAAGAAAAAAACAACAACAAAGAAAAAATCTGAGGTTTCCATTTCCTGGAGTTCATTTTAATAAACATTATTTTATATGATCAGATACACATAGCTATTGTGTCTTTGTGATGTTCTGCTAAGAATATCTTCCTTTGGTCTCAGTGTGTGAACACGAGTCTTGCATAATTTATCATATCCTAGTGAATTTTTTTAACCATCCAGACTGTCTTTAGGAGGGTAACAGGGCTGGGGGAGGAGGAGGAATCTACTGAAATTAAGGGACAAATGCTGCAGCTGCAGTGGTACTCACTAGACACTGTGTTGCAAATGAACTATACAATTTGTGGGTAGAGATTAGAGGTAAAAACTGGGAGAGGGAGAGGGAAGGTATGACATTATTCAAAAAGAAATATACTCTTTATCTGACTTACATAGCTGCCATCCCTGTGTACATCACCTTTAAAATATACAAAATGCCAACAAAATCCAAATTTCTTGGTCTTTGATGTAGATGAAGAAGGTGAAAATCTGTAGGTCATGTGGCTTATCAAAAGCCATTCAGTCAAGCAGAGAAAATGCTTAGTTTAAACAAAGATCTGTTTGATATGAAAGCCCACTGATCTTTTCTCTTTGAAACATGTGTGCATTTCCACAATTTTATTCTTTTTTTGTTTTATTTTGCTTTGTTTTCATTCATTTTAGACAAGCAATTGCTTTCTTTCTGGCCAGTCCTGGCCACGAAGGAAATGCTCAGTAAACATTGGTTGAACTGAATTTAAGCTGTAGAATGATACCAACCCTAATCTGAGCAGCTGGCAAAAACTCACACTTAAAAATAGCAGCATACAGACATGTTCTTTTCTCCAACATATATCCTCCCAGCATTGTCTTTCCAGACAATGAGTTTCTAAAAGCCTGATCTAAGACAATTCTACAACCCAGGCACTTATACAAGAGCTCTATGACCTCAGGCATCTAAAAAAAGAGAGAGAGGAGAAAGAAAGAAAAAGAAAGAAAGAAAGAAAAAAGGGAGGGAAGGAGGGAGGGAGAGAGAGAGAGAAAGAAAGAAAAAGAAAGAAAGAAAGAGAGAAAGAAAGAGAAAGAAATGAAAGAAAGAGAGAAAGAAAGAAAAGAAAAAAAGAAAGAAAGAAGGAAGGACAAAAGAAAAGAGGGAAAGAGGGTAGGAGAGAAGGAGGGTGGGAGGGAAGGAGGAAGGAAGGAAGACAGGAAGGAAGGAGGGAAGAAAGGAAGAAATGTATGTACATAGCTTAATGTTGCTATTGAAGAATGCAATTTCCAGCTCTGAGGGTTTAATTACTTATGACAAAGCAAAGGAGCCACTTTAATAGAATAATTGCCCATGAAAAGGGAATTAAATAGAATCAAAAGAAAATTTGAAGCTACAATATTCTCTTGTCTCCTGGAAGAGCAAAGCTAATTATTCTCTATCTGAAGTTCCATTTTTGGTGTTTCATTCCAGCCAATTCTTCAAGTTATTTGAATTACATTGTATATTCTTATTTTAACTATGCAGGAAGTATGGGTTGTGTCACCCTGGCATTGGAGTTAGTGTGATTAACCCCAGTGCAGTGATTTGTGTTAGGAAAGTGAACATCATAAGGCACAGAAGAAAGAGACTCCATGGGTGGTTGCAGGAAGTTGAACCTCTGTATGATAAAACAGTTTGATGGTGATGTCAAGGTTTGCCTTGAAAATCACAGATTTGGGAAAATTAGATTGACAACGAGAAAGATACAGTTCTGGTCTACTCTGTAGCAGTCAAATCACACCCAGCTACCATGATCAGAGAGTAAGTGTCCACACCATGAGATGCTCTGTTGGCCTGGACTGTTCTCCCAGCACAAGAAGGTGACATTTGGGTGTTGTTCCCCTAAATAGAATGGCAATACTCAGCCTTCAGGGGAAACGCCCTCCCCCCCAGACCCCCGCTCAGTCCCCCATGCGGATGGCCACAGCAGTCCTGGGGAACCTGGGGACACATATGAAGGTCTCAAGAACCCTATGTGCTCTTCTCCTCTGCCCTGCTCCACAGTCATACACATTAACTCTCACAAAACAATTGTCCAACTGCAGCAATGTTTCCTTTACTTTTGACAAGTTAACTTTAAAATATGGATTAGCTATAAAGACTAAAGTTTTCACAAGGAAACAGCATGCAGATATAATATGAAATTTTAGATTGCTATTTCCTGAGAGAGAGGAGGTTATAATACGCAGAGTATAGTGTATAATGTAAATACTAAGTTTATAAATTATATATTTATGTACAAGAATTATGGGAGTAATCAATATGTTAATATTGGTGACCTGTTGAGTTATTTTTTTCCAAAATTATAATTTTTTATAGTTTTAATTCTGTGTTTTTAAATTATAAAAGAGTCACTAAAAATTTTGAAAGGTTTGAATGTGATAATTACAGATAGTGTATTTTTTTCTTTCAAAAATGGTCTTTAAGAACCACTTATGTAAAGAGGACGAGCTAGGAAGAGCAAAGTGAGTGTAATGAGAAGCTATTGTCCTAAGAAAACTGAAACTAAAAAAGTTAAATAAATTACAATCATGCACAGAACACACACATACTAATGCATGTGCGCATACACACACACACACACACACACACACACACACACGACAGAGCCAAGATATGTACTCAGTTCTGTTATCTCTAAAAAGTGTGCCTTTTGAAGAATAGTCAAACACATTTATTTATTATTCTTTTTTTTGTTTTGTTTTTGGGTCCGGTCGTGGGGCCTGAACTCTGGGCCTGGGCGCTGTTCCCTCAGCTCTTTAGCTCAAGGCTAGTGCTCTACCACTTGAGCCACAGCGCCACTTCTGGCTTTTTTTTTTTCTGCTTATGTGGTGCTGAGGAATCGAACACAGGGCCTCATGCATTCGAGGCTCTACCACTGAGTCACCTTCCCAGCCCTCAAACACATTTATTGAGCAGCTATTACATACCATACACACTACTCCCTCTCCAATATAATGCCCATTTTATAGCTAAACAAATAAATCATTAGAGATTCTAAATGACTGTCACAGTTCCAACAAGAAACTTATGAAGACGAGGTCTCTCATATATCATCAATGTTTTCTTTATCATCAGGAAAGCAAGCACCACAGAGTTGTAAGGTGGTGACTTGTGGGTATCATTGTTGCAATGGGTCATCCTGTGACCTTGTTTCAGCATTTTGTTATTCCCTTTCCCTCCCCAAACTAGATAAATGTATATACAAGATGTAAGATACCAAAATCAGACACAGTAACAACAGGGATATACCATCAGAGGAAGAACATACAAAAGAAACAAAGGAAAAATCACATGGTACAGTAAAAACAACAACAACAAAGAAAAACCTCTTGTGTCCATATATTTTGAGCTTTTCTGTGCATCTGATAAGATTATCCTAAACATATACTAATTATTGCAAATAAGGGAAACCATGGGACCTACATTTCTTTGGGTATGGCTTACTTCACTGAATATGACTTTTTCCAAGACTGTCCATTTCCTGTTTAAGACTATGTTTTCTACTTAACATGAATACTATCATCACATAGTATCAACCTGGAACTTACTGTCACTCTGTGTCCAGAGCACACTTGTCATATAGAATAATATGCTTGAAAATGATATTAACTGCTCTTTAGGTTAGAGAGGAATAAATCTTTTCCCAGCATAAACTCATATTTAATTGCATGGTGGGAAACTTTGGACTTACTGGGGAAAGTCCTTCCTTTCCAGACACAGCAGAAGACCACCTTTTCTATCCCTATCATAGAGGCTTTGGGCTTTGAGAGAGATTTAATGTCAGGGCTGTATATTCAATAGACCTTGCTTTCTTTCTGATCTAAATTGAAACTGGAAGCAAAAGATTCCAAGACATCAGAACCACATGAAGGAAGCAATGGAGACCCTTCAACGGTTGCTATCCTGGAGGAGAGCTACAGGACAGCCACCAGACCCTGGCAGAACCACCACAGGAGGTTAGACATGAGCCTCTATGATGGTAAGTCACTAAAAGTTTAAAGCCATTGGATCATTCAATTAAAAAAAAACCCTTAGGTACAATAAATAACCAACAAAATGAGAACTATGAGAACTTACTTGCAAATAATTTCTCCCTCTCTTTCTCTCTCTGTCTCTGTCTCTCTCTCTCGTTGGTTGTGGGGTTTGAACTCTGGGCTTGGGCTGTCCCTGAGCTTTTCAGCTCAAGGCTAATGTTCTACCACTTAAGCCACAGTGCCACTTCCAGTTTTCTGGTGATTATTTGGAGATAAGAGTCTCACAGACTTTCCTGCCTGGGCTGGCTTTGAACCGTGATCCTCAGATCTCAGCCTCCTGAGTAGCTAGGATTACAGGTGTGAGCCACCAGTGCCCAGCTTTCATTTATCTCTCAAAAGTATAATATCCCCTATAATATAATAGGGGATCCATACAATACAATAGCCGAAAACAAATCCAAGAAATAGTTCAACTAATAAACAATCTTTAATGTATGTTTTAATAAATGGTCAACCGATATGTGAAAAATTGTTCAACATCACTAATCATCACAGAAAAACAATGTTTTTTTTGTCTTTCTTCTTCTTCCTCCTCCTCCTTCTTTTTCCTCTTTGTCTCAACCTTCTCTCTTTCCCTCTCTTTGTGTCTCGGTCTCTCTAGCTCCATCTCTGTCTTTGTCTCTGTGTCTGCCTTCTTTCTTTCCTTCCCATCCTTCTCTCCCTTCCTCTGCCACATCTGCATCTGGACTACATGGCTTAGGCTCTACAGATAGGAATTCTTTCCATAGACAATGGGTAGTAAAGTCCACAGGGAGTAAAATAACACACTAGTGGCAAAATCAGCCTTCAGAGCTGTGAGGCCTACAGCCTTGCTCCACCAATTCCAATACTTCCCATAAACCTGTGAGTTGTGCTGTTTTGAATGGGTGTCCCAGGACCTCTCTTGTGATCTCTTGCTGGGAAAGATGCTTATCACACTCACTGCACTAAGGAGGAAATCAGAGTCCTCTTGCTGGCAGGTGATTGCCACGACTCAGCAAACCAACTTGAAGGCTGCTAAACATGGCCTCTTCTGTTGACACAAATCTCCATTTGGAGCTTCTGATTTGTGAGCAAGAGCTATTGATGGAACACCCAAGTTGTCCCATCCAAATGTGAGAAGCTTGAAGCACAGCACTGAATGGGGACCAAGGGTGGAGGATCAACATGCAAATCAGACACTACTCTCATCAATGAATCAGTTTCCTGTTATTTGAAACTAGGTCAGAGGTTTTGAAACCTCCAATGAGATGCATTCAAAGTTCAAAGGAAAAAACTGGATGAGATTCAAAACACAGCAGTCTTTTCTTTTCTCCCACAAATAGCACACTGCCAGCTGAAATCAGGCATTAACTAAGCTATGAGTCAGGAATGTGCAGCGTAAAACTCAAGTACTGCTAGTAAAAGCTACAATTATCCTCCATGAGGTAACCAATTTGTCAAAGGAGGCATGAAAAAATTCAATTTTTTTCTCATTGACCATAAATATTTAGCATTTCTGAATGCAGCTCATTACATTGGGTAAGTAACAACTATTTGCCTTATTTATCAAAATAAATTTGCTTCTCAACCCAGAGCCAGCCAACCATTTACAGAATGGAAACATTTGTAATGTGGACATTTGAGTCTGGGAAGGGCTCTGCTGTCACTACCTGGGTTATTTTTAGAGAGAGAAAGGCAGCTTTTCAGAAGATAGTGGGAAACTAGTTCCCAAATCTCTACTTTCTCCCAACCTTAGATTAAAGAAGGTATTGTTCCTTCCTGATGTCCAAGCTATATTTGCATATAAAGATGTTGACAATAGTACCTGTCAGTTTTCCTAGATGTGATTGTTTCATTGAATAATAAATAAGTTATTTGTGAAGTAAGAAATCATATATGCATATGCTATAAAATAGTCATTAACACAGTCTTTTACATGCAATGTAGCATGCTGATCCTTACAGATATAAAAATGATCATAAGAAACTCCTACGTGGATAATGTATGAATAATGCATGAGGAATGGATAGCTTTGTTAAACATTTGTTATATGCAGGCTCTGCCTGGATTACTTTATTTTATTTATTCATTTAACAAGTATTTACTGAGAATGCATTAGTGGGGGGCATTGTTTTGATATTTGCGTATCCTTCTTTACATATATGAATTTTCACCACTAAGTGATAATATTGAGAAGGACCCTGAACTAGAATCCAAAAGTTAATAAGTAATATAGTTGAGCTCAGAGCTTAGGTCTTACTGTATTTAATATGTGTTCCTCCCACCCCCTAAAATTTAACTAACTTGGTAAAGAAGCAATCAGGGAGGTCTTCAAGGTGGACAGGAGAGGTACACTCTTGGTAGAATAGATTCTCAGGAAGGCTGAGTATTCAACGAGCTCATTTGAAGACAAGGGTCCAGAAAATGTCAAATCATAAAGACAGGGAGTAGTGTGGCATCTTGGTGACGCTGAAATGTCACTAAATAAATAGGGCTTTAAAGGGCCTGCTGTGTGGCTATCATTAAATGGAAGCATAGCATAGCTGGGCAGGTTCCTGACAGATCCCTTCTTCTCCACAATTCTAATGGCTCTTCCTTTCTCCTTCTACCAATTCCTTGTCTGAATTGAGATAGTCATGAGGAAGACAAAGGAGTTGGCTGTTGTCAGAGCTGTTTGCAGTGATTTTTCCCCCAGAGAATCTAGATCACAGCCTGCATTGGTTTCAACTCAGATAATACACATTACCAAAAATAACCTCAGCTCTGTCTATAGCTCTGCAGCTAGAGGCAGCAAAGCAGAAAGTGAAGGCTAGAGCAGCTTGCACAGGACACCTGGCTCAGAACAGCAGCAAGGGCCACCCCAGGGGCCCAAAGGGAAGGTTGAGTGCCCAGGGGGCTCTGATTTTGATCTTCAGAGTATTCAGGAAGAGAACACGTCCCAGAAGGAAAGGCAGAAGACAGGTACCACCAGTCAAAGCCTTCACGGTTCCCATACCTATTGTAGACTTAAGGTGATAATATAATTGTACTTCTTATGTGGAGCCCTTGCACTGAATGAAGGTGGTAATTCATGAGTCTAGCTCATGATCGGTGCTCCACAGATTATATTATGCACTTTATAAGTTTTGTCTTATAAACTCCACGAAGCATATAGCGTTAGTTCACTTTATTGTTAATTTACAGGAAGACTCAAAAAGCTAAAAAGGTTTGCCCACTTTCAGTCAGCAGATAAGAGTTAGGATTTGAACCCAAATTCATCAGATTCAAAGTTCATATTCTTTCTGCAGTATCTGATCACGTTTCCTAGAACAAATCAATGAATTCTCAGGGACAATAAAACAAAGACTCAAAGACTGGAGAAATGTGTAGAATCAGGTTTCAGCTCAGAATACAAGCTTTTCTGTTATTTTTACTACAGGAGCCCTAGAAAAATCTTTTAACTATATTAAGCCTCAGTTTCTCATTTATGAAAGGGGCTTTCAAATCAGTTTTAAAATAATTTCAAAGAAATGGTTTTGAGGATATGTCAGTTTAATTTTTAGTGCCTTTTGGAAGGAATTGATCGCTAGAAAATCAAATCTCTTATGACTGATACATCAAGCAGACAATTCTCACTGTGCAGCTCATTGCAATGTTAAATTTCTAGTCACTCTTGTGATCACTGGTTTATGTTTTCTTCTCACACTGGAATAATGACTTCAATAGTAGCCAAGCTGCTACTACCAAAGCCCAGTGCATGATCTGGGAAGTGAGTTTCACAGAAGTAGTGATGTTTCTAGGCACTAGTGGCCCACACCTGTAATCCTAGCTACTCAGGGTGTTGAGATCTGAGGATCATGGATCGAAGCTAGCCTGGGCAGAAAAGTACGTGAAACTCTTATCTCCAATAAACTACTCAGGAAAAAAAATGGTATTGACACTGTGGCTCAAGTAGTAGGGCACTAGCCTTGATGAGAAGAAGCTCAGGAACAGCGTCCAGGCCCAGAGTTCAAGCCCCAGGACTGGCAAAACATAAAGTAGTAATGCTCTTTTTGTTTTTCATATTCTGGCTCTGACTCCAATTTTCCATCAATGACAGCTTACTGAATATCCCTTACCTGAACAGCTCACGTGCTTGAGTTAATAAACTGGAATCAGAAGCAAAAGGAAAACTGATTTTCAGTGCTGGCTCGTGCTATCTTTTTTTTTTTTAGCATTCAAAACAAGTATCCAGAAGCTGAAATATTATTTGATTGTCTTCCCTTATCCTCAGAAAAGGACAGAGACCAACAATTCAAATCCTTGTATAAGATGATTTCCTGCCACCAGGAAATTAACTAAACATTAACATGCCTGTTCACAGGACAGGCGATGATGGTCATGATCATGCCAATGGTGATGATGGTGATAAAATATTAATATGGCAAAGAAGATGGGTATTAGGACTATACTAAATTGTGACTATCAACACTTGAAAGTGGAGCTGAATAAAGAAAATCAGTTCTCATCTCTTCTGTAGCTGCTTTTTGTTATTTTTAGAAAAAAACACCCAACTAAGTTGATCTGACAATTCAAAATTCACAGCATGGACATAATTTATTTATATTGCTTCATAACCTAAAATGTATCCTATAACAGTCAATAAGCCTCAGGTAGAAGAAAGATTTGATGTATTATATTTGTTACTGTAGGTAATATGAAGCATTAATTGTCAGAGAAAATGAATTATGTCTCACTTCTTCAGTGTGACTTATTAGGAAATAAACAAGATAAAATTAACTCTTACTCTTCTATTTCCTAATTAAACAAGGTAAAAGGGAAGGACCAACAAGATTTATAGAATGAAGGTTTGCTCTAATGGGAAAAATTACCAGTGGACCAGTAGTTTACCCATAGTGAAGAGCTAATTCCTGGTCACAGTTGAGGTTCATTCATGATACCTAGGCCCGCTCCTCAGACAGGTAGAGCACTGTGATGCTGTGGCCCAGGAGGAGAGTGGGTTTGTAACCTAATAGACTTGTGCAGATACCCAATACCTCTACACAAGTCCATCAAGGATGCTGTAGCAATGCACTCCAAGCTGGGTGGTTTGATCATCTGTTTTCTTTCAGTCTTAGCAGCAGGTAACCTCTCGATCAACTGACAGTCCTTCCAAGATCTCTTTTCATGGTGCAGAGAAAATGTCATCACTCATACAGGATGAGAGCTATCTTCGGGCCACTATTGTAACTTAATCACCTCCTTGAATATTCTAAGGTAGGTGTGAATGTTTTGTACCAGGTTCAAAGAATTTACAGATAAAAAAATTCATCTTGTGGAGCCACAGATCTAAACCAGGAGCAGGGGGAAAAGTACCACAGTAACCAAGACCAGCCGTGTAAAGGAGGTGACTTCAGAATGATTCAAACTTCTTTTCTTTTAATTTCGTTGTACAGGAGATGTACAGAAGGGGGACAGTTCAGTAAGTGAGAGAATGAATACATTTCTTTTTGAACAGGGTTACTCCCTACCTCATTTTCCACTTAACTCCCTGCTCCCCTCCCCTCAAGTTGCAAAGTTCATTTCCAACATAGTCTAGTGAATATCATTGTTGTGTTGGTTCACCCTTGGTCCCATGGTTTCTGTGATTCCCTTTCCCTTCCCCCAGTCAGATAAACTTAAATACAAGACGAAGAGTACAGAAATCAAAAACAGTGACAACAGGGAATAAGCCAAAAGAAAAAGAAAGTAGGGAAGGAAGGAAGGAAGGAAGGAAGGAAGGAAGGAAGGAAGGAAGGAAGGAAGGAAGGAAGGAAGGAA
>NW_012267298.1:4846363-4852840 GCF_000151885.1 Dipodomys ordii | reverse complement strand
GGAAGGAAGGAAGGAAGGAAGGAAGGAAGGGAAGGAAGGAAGGAAGGAAAGAAGGAAGGAAGGAAGGAAGGAAGGTAGGAAGGAAGGAAGGAAGGAAGGAAGGACTGCAAACAGCACACTAAAACCACTTGTTTCCATTTCTTGGAGTTCATTTCGATGAGCATCATTTTATATTCTGAACAGTGAGTTTGTGTCATTTAGGTGTAAGGACTGAGAAGAGAAGAAAGGTGGTATTTTAGGAAGAGGAAATAACTAAAAAGATGGTGCTAGTGTGGTTTGTGGAAGGAGACCCACACAGAAAACAAGAAAGAACCTTTTGGAGAGCCTAACCTGGCTGTGAGGGAGTCTAGCTTCTTTCCTAGGGTACTTGGGAGAGTTGGAGGACTCTGAGCTGGGGAGTAGCTTATGATAAAGCTAGGGCACTTACCCAGAACAAGGACCCCAGCTTCTCTGCCCTGGGCTGGAATGACTGGCAGACCAGTTTCAAAGAGACAATGAAGTAACCCAGGGAGGTCTGCTGAATGTAGACTTCGCCCACCTAGGGACCTGCCAGCTTCACCACTTCCTTTAGTTGGCATAGGTGCTAGTTTTATTCATAGCTGTGCTTTTTAACTAATGAAAGTAGAATTCAGTCCAGGATTCCTTTCTGAGAAATCTTCACAGTGATCTATTTTTATGCCTAACCCTGCTACTCCCTCTCCTCCCACCCCAGTAGGATCATAGTGTCTGACCCTTTGCACATTTTTGCAGTATAAATCCTACTGTAGCTTCCTGCTAAACCTTCACCTGCCCCTTCACCCCTTACCAAACCTTTATGGCTTCTAGGCGTTCTCTGTCTCCAGGAGAGCAGGGCAGCTGGGCAAGACTGGACAGCTTCAGTAGTGCCCTGATATTAAGAGATGCAAATCTATGCAAATTTAAATTCTTGTCAATCCTGGAGCTGTCAGAGGGTGTGAGGAACTCCTTCAGGATAGAGGGTGATAGATTTTGACTCTTTTTTTTTAAATTAGAGATCCAATAACTTTAACCCAATTCAGGAAGGCATATCGATCTTTGTCCACATTAATATCCCTTACAGTGTAGGCACCAAGCATTGGCATGATTTAAAACATACCACAATAGGTAGTCATTATCTAATTCAGATACAAACATCAGCTCTGGGTGTCATGGCAGTTTTATTCTCGCTTCTGAGATGAAGAAAATTCATAAAAGAAATATCCAAGCTCTCTCAAACCTTCTGAACATCCCTATCATGTATCATGTCTCCTAGAATTCATTCATGCATTCATTTATGTGTAAACATCCAGGGGATGAGGAACCACATAAGTTAGAATCATTATTAATGGATTTCTTCCCACATTTCTTTTTTAGATAAATTATAAAATGTATTCTCCCTATGTCAGCATCTTCATGTATCTCTTTTATTCCTCCCATTTATTTTTTCTCTTTTTTTCATTTTGTATTGGTGTTAGAGACTTCACTTGTTAGGCAAACACTTCACCACTGGAGCCAAGTGTCCCCAGTTCTTCATTTTTGTTTTCAACTTTTGTAGCTCAGGGTAGATCACAAGAGAACTACCTGTTGAGAAGTAAAATTGAATGGTAATTGATCATGGGAACAAACAGGTAAATCTTCAAACAGGAGAGGACATGCTATTTAATCCATGATGGTGAAACCAACAGCATGATGTGTATGCACAACGAAGAGTGATGATTTGAGGAAGGACTTCGTTTTTCTCAGTTGTTTCTCCATTTAAGAAATGAACAATTCCGGGCTGGGAAGGTGGCTCAGTGGTAGAGCACTTGCCTTGCATACCTGAGGCCCTGGGTTTCATTCCTCAGCACCACTTAAGAAAAAAGCCGGAAGTGGTGCTGTGGCTCAAATGGTAGAGCACTAGCCTTGAGCTGAAGAGCTGAGGGACAGCGCCCAGGCCCAGAGTTCAGGCCCCACTACTGGAACCCCCCAAAAAATTAAAAGAAATGAACAATTCCTATAAATTACTTCTGCTTGATTAGTTAATAACTCTCTCTTCATCTCCTCTCCTACCACCTTGGAGCAAGCTATATCATCCATTGCACATATTACTGCATTAATTTCCTTCCTGGCCTAGGTCTTTCCAACACTTATGACTCCAATATATCCCATCAGCAGTTGCCAAGTTGGTCTGAGATGAAATTGTCAAAGACACTTCCAAATGTAAAACTCTTTAGACAAACCCAATACCGACAGTGGGTGTTTCAAACTCACACTTGAGTTATTCATGCCTTGCATTATGCTTCTGTCACTAGTCTCATCACTAGGCAAGTAGAGAAAACTAATTTAGGCCCATTCTCTTCAGCTTCTCTTATCCACAACCAAGCTTTTCTCCTTCCAATGCACACACACACACACACACACGTATACTTACACACACACACACATATTTACACATACATGTGTGTGTATTCTGTATTCATTTCCAAGACAAGTGGAGTTGCAATGTTCTCTGAGTTACCTTCCCTAACAGTGCTTTTACGAATAGCTGGCCTCTCATCTATTCTGCCTTCTAGTCTGCTGTGTTCATTATTCCAGCCTTACCTTCTATCAATTCCTTTTCTGGTATAATTTCTCAGTGCATTTCCAGATGTTCAGCCAAATTAAGTACTGAGCCAGTCTTCCCATCTTCTTGTCTTTACACCTTAAACAGTGCCCCAAATATTTGGGCATTGCCCAAAATATTTGTGTCAATAAATGATAATACAAGATTAACATACAATGACTGATTTCTACAGTGCACTTAGATTGGGAGATGGGTAATGGCTTAGAGAGATTTCTATTATAAGTCATTCATTCAAATGCATCTTTAACTTTTCATTAGTGTTTTAGCAGCAAATTGTCAATAATTGAGAAGATGCAGGATTGAGACTATCTTAAGTTAGAGCTATTAAAAATCTGTGCTATGCAAGTGTTTTTTTCTTTCTTGTTATTGATTTTAATGTATTTAAAATGTACTATGTGATTTTTTTTGTTTCTCTTGTATGTTCTTCCCCCACTGTATGACTCCTGTTTTCACTGTATTTGAGGTTGGTATCCTGTATCTTGTATATACATTTTTCTAATTGGGGTGGGGAAGGGAAATAACAAAATGCTGAAATAAGGATACAGGTTGACCCATTGTAACAATGAGATGTACAAGACACTAAGCTAAAAAAGAAGTTTACAACTTGGGGGGGATGGGAGGAAGTTGTGGAGGTGGGGAGAGAAGGGATGGTAGGGGAAAAACAAAGGAGAAGGTAACAAGGCTGGATAGGCAATGGACTCATTACCTTACTCATGTAACTGTAGCCCCTCTGTACAGTGTTTTTACAATAAAAACATATAAAAAAGAAATTTGTGGTATGGTTGATTGTATGTAGGATTATTTCTTCAGGCAGGCAGAAGATAGTCTTATTGAAATAAGTATCATAACTTCTCTATCACTATAGCCTTTACCCTCAATAAAAACAAATAAATATGCTTCACCTATAACTACTGTTTGCTTAAGTTTTGCTTTGCTTAAAATTCTAATCATATTGGGAAAGCATCACCCATCTTAAGAAAATTTTTACCATTCCAAACTGAAAACTGGTACCCATTAAGCTCTAACTCCACCTTCTCCTTCCTGCATTCTAGTCCACTTCCTGTCTCTGCTTCTCTGACTATAATTAGCATCTCCTGTAAGTGGAAACCTACAATGCTTGTACATTCGTGATTGGTGTTTATCACTTGACGTAATATTGTAATGATTCATCCATGACATAACGTGAATCAGAATTCCATTCAGTTTTGTTTTGCTGTGTTTATTAATATATATTCTATTATACAAAACAAGGGGGTATGTCATGGTCTCTCCACAAGGCATCTAAAGTGTACTCATAGAATGTTTACCACCTAATTACTCTTCTTCCCTCCTCTGTTCTAACCCCCTTCTACCTTCCTAGCAGTTTCCTTTTATTTCCAGACCTTGGGTTGACTTTCTATCCCCATAATCTAACAATAGTGAGAGAAAATATATAATACTTGTCTTTAGGAGACATTCATATTTCATTCTTTTTTTAAAGATTAGTAATATACCACATCTTATTTATCTTGATTTATTTATGAGCATTTCTTCTATCTTTTGGCAATTTTGAATGAAGATTCTATGAATACCAGTGTACATATATCAGCTTGATGAGCTGATGTAATTATACTCCAACGTAGAATTTCTGTACTATATGAAGTTTCTATATTTTAATTACCACCAATTGCTTCACAACATGGTCAAAACTTATTTTCTGGGCCTTTGGATAATAGCTTTCCTAAGGGGTATGGCCTGATGAACACTTGGAAGTAAATTAAAAATCAAATATAACCTAGTGGACTGAATTAACACATAGTAGGAAGGCTAATAAAAATAAATATAACTATAGACAAGTAATGGCTTTTGAATAGCACAGGCTTTGGAGTTAAGGTTCTGGTTCTTCCAATCACCAGCTAAATAAACCAGAGAAAAATATGTATCCTCTTATTCCACATCTATAAAAATAGCTTTAAAGATATGTAGAGTGCAATATTATTTTGACAAATAAATTCAAAATAAAAATGCTCAGTAAGGCATCCCTCCCAAGTGATCTGTGAATATTGCAGTGATTCTAGGTTCAACAAAGCAGGCTCTGGTGGGGAATGTGAAACACTGTCCCTTACCAACTCCACTCCTCCGAGGGACAAATAAAACTCACCAATATTCAGACAAAAACAACAGTGGACTTCCTTTTCTCTAAGAATAATGGTAAAATTCAGAAATCTACATCCTGAATTCACATTTTATGACCTTGCATAAGGTTCTTTACTCATGTGAGCTTTCCTTCTTCTTCTTCTACACCTGAAAAATGGTGAACGAACAAGATAACTGCTTCCAAGCACAGTTGAAGAGGAGCAAATGAGATAATGTCTGGACAAATGCACTGAAGACTTGTAAATAATAGCCATATTTGACTCCAAATCTCTGCTCTCTACAGGGTGAAAATGGGCATCAATTGTTCCATCAGAAAGGCTAATCCAGGCTTTGAAGTGAGCCATCCAATGTGCTTCCCTTTTTCCTACCTGCCATGAAGGATCAATGAGATAATGCCTGTGTATAATTCCCTTGAAAGTGCTTTGGATAGTATAAAGTACTATAAAATGTAGGTTGTCATTACAATTCTTACTAGGGGTCTGATTCAGTGCTATTAAAATTGGACAGGAGGCAGGATAGGAAAGGCAGGCAGATTTCCAAACAGATAATAACTTTTATCAGCATCAGACTGAATCTAAAGCATGTGTGCCCTTCTGATCAGTGAGGAAAATAGCTGCAATTAATTTGACAACCAAGCAAAGCCAAGAATTAATGTGAAGTCATTCTCCCAGGGATATTTTTCCCCTTGAATGGAAAAAAGGACTAATATAATTAAGCAAATATGTTATTCATGTTAATTTGGAAGCTGATAGATGGATAAACTTCATTCCTGATTATATCACCTCCTTGCAAAACATATGAACAGATCCAAAGAGATCAACACTGAGGGGGGGGGCAGTTCATATGGGGACAATAGGTAAATCAGTCATGCTGAACAGTTAGGAAAACTGGAGATCAGGAAAAAAAGGACATGTCCTCATTCACCCAGCTAATAAGAAGAGGGCCAGATCTCAACCATACCCCTTCACCACCAATCATCACACCAGAAAGAATAATGGACTCCCATTCACAGTACCTTGGTCTGAGTTCAGATGTTGCTGTATTTAAGAGTACAACTTTAGTGAAAAGTGATTATTTCTAAGTGTCAGTCGAGGCTTATCATTTTAAAAGTAAAGGACACATATTCTGCAATCTTGCTTGATTTTGAACACTCTACCTAAAACTTGTTTTGTAAAAGTCTCCATTAGCGCAGTCACTTTCCTCATTGGCTGCCGTGTTGTGTGTAGAAGCGGAGCCTGACAGGGATCAATGCTCCCCAAGGTAGAATGGGCCACTCATCACTCAAGAAGCTGTTGAGGGCTGGGAAGGTGGCTCAGTGGTAGAGTGTTCACCTTGCATACATGAGGCCACCTCTGTACAGTATCTTTACAATAAAAATATATATTAAAATACAATCCAGTTTTATAGAGAACTAAAAAATTCTCTTTCTGGTCAAAAGAAAAAAAAAGAAAGAATGGCTAATAGACATGTGAAGAAATGCTCAACTTCTCTAACCATAAAAGAAATGCAAATTAAAACAACATTGAGATTTTACCCACCCCAGTTAAAATGACTATAATCAAGACATCTAATAACAACAGATGCTGGAGGGGATATGGACAGAAGGGAACCCTACTGCATTGTTGGTGGGAGTGTAAACTTGTTCAATCACTTTGGAAAGCAGTATGGAGGTTCCTCAGAAGACTCCACATAGAGCTCCCCTATGATCCAGCAATCCCACTTTTGGGCATTTACCCAAATGA
>NW_012267298.1:4838530-4844133 GCF_000151885.1 Dipodomys ordii | reverse complement strand
CCATGACTGGCAAAAAAAAAAAAACAAAAAAACAGGACACCAGAGTCAAATACAGTGAAAACTGGGGTTATACCATGGGGGAGAAACATACAAAAAATCACATAGTACATTTTAAATATGTTAAAAACAATAGCAAGAAAGATAAAACATCCTGTGTCCCTATCTTGGGGTTCATTTTACTTAACATCATCTTATATGATCATCTATACATAGCTTTTGGCCTTTTCTGCTCATCCTAGACTTATACTATAAGACTTATACAAATAAGGGAAACCATGGGACCTATGTTTCTTTGGGCCTGGCTTACTTCACTTAATATAATTTTTTCTGCCTTTCCATTTCCTAACAAATGGGGCAATGTCATTCTTTCTGATGGAGGCATAGAATTCCAACATGACTATGTTTATTGCAGCATTATTTACCATAACTAAGATATGGAACCAACCCAGATGCCCTCAGTAGATGAATGGATCCTTGCACATTCTTTACAATAGCACTGAGAAAGATACTATTATTATGTTTTAGTATTAATTAAACCCAATGCTCAACATATAATTTGTGGGAAGTCAAGATCTAATCTGAATCATTGGAGTTCAGATGCCACATATGCAGAAACTTCAAAAATAAAGTTCAAATTACTGTCAGACATAGGCATTCTCTACATAGAAACTTCCAATAATCAAGTCAGCCCTGTGTTCCTTATCTTTTGTTCTGCTTATGGAAACTCTGCTCATGTCATAACTAAAGTGAGGACAGCTCAAGAGGAAATTTCAGAATATTCTCTTTATAGTCCTCAGGTTTGTGAAAATATGTATCTTAAGCTGGACAGGCATCTACTCAGGAGGTTGAGACCTGAAAGATAATGATCTGACCCCACTGTAGAAAGGTCTCTGAGACTCTATTTCTAACTTACTAGCAAAAAGCCATGCTGCAGGCATGGCATAAGAATGTTATAAAAATGACAGCCATGAGCAAGAAAGCAGAGGAAAATTTCCTTTCCAGACTGCCTTATATATGACTCCATTCTCAAGTGGAATACAATGCGTTTCATTATTTTATCAAAATGCAATTTCTTTCAGTAAATGCTTTACATTCAAGTTTAGAATTTAAATTACTTAAAATTTAATTCATCTTTTAGGAAAAGGGTTTGTATATCCACCATGCAGACCCATTTTTAGTGGACCTAAATTTCTAAAGAGTAATTGTTTTCTTTTCTAGTGTTTCTAAATCAGTGAGGTTATCATATCCTGTATTATATATAGTCCAGGATATAAAACTCAGATGGCAGGTACCACTTGAAGATTGTACAGGCTAAACAATGGACTTAGTAAATGTTTCCTTTGATACAAAATCATGTCCTGGGAAAGAAGTACATTTTACAGATTTATTCATCACTCAACGATCTATTCAGCAAACCAAGTACATCAGCCATTCAATAAATTCACTCAAAAAGTGTCCATTTTCCTCTTTTATCAGAGGTATTTGGCACTGGGTAGAGATGAGAGCAGTGAGTGGCTGAATGGAGGAGATCTCTGTCCTCTTTGGGTTTCTAGTTTTCTGTCTGGGAAAAGAAGACAGTTGCTAATACTCTCAAAAAGAGTGGCTAATTTTAAAGAATATCTTACTATTTTATTCTGTTGATCCACATTGAGAATATTTGCACACATTAGCTGTTAACTGCTTGTGGCTGTATTTGTCTGGCTCACAATCTGTGCCTTGTACATCGATGATCAAACTACCACAATTTTTGCAGCAATGACAATATTGTAGAAAATTCAAGCATGTTTCATGGAGTTCTGAGCATAATACAATGGAAAAGGAAAGGAAAATGGATTAGAAACCAGACCTGCCTCTGTATGTGTGCTTCTCTGTTGCCGTGATTCGAGTTACTACCTAGTATTTTTTTCATCTACTTGATATTTAATTGATATGATAGTGCTCACCATCATGTGCCTTCCTAGTCATCTATTACATAGTCAATAGGTTCTACCCTTTTGAAATCTATCAGAAAGTACACATAGTTCTTCTCAAATGGACTTTCATACTTAGGAGGAATTCCCATTCTGATCTGACAACTTCAAAAGCTTAAGTGGGTAGAACTGATTTGAGGAGCTGGGATTCTAGCTTGTCCTGAAGACATTTCTGTATTTCTAGTTTTCTTCAGTTTTCTCACCAGGCTGGGTTAAATTATACTAATTACCTACTGCATAACTACCACCAACTTCTCCTTGTCTGAATTCTGATGCTTTAGTTCATTAAACTGTCTGTTTGGGCTTCAGTAATAACAGTAGTATAACATACATTAACACTCTTGTTTCCCAGGACGCTTTTCCTCCTGGGATAAAATGGAGATTGCAAGGGATTGGGTCAAGGTTAGCCAGGTTGGGATGAAGTAAATCCACCTTAATGAATGGCATAATGAACAAGAAAGTGGCTTGATCTTCTGAACTGAGATGGCATAAGTACCAAATCTAGGAAGCAGGCCTGGTTTGGGCAATGTGACTTCTCCTATCTCCAACCTACCTGTCCTAATCAAACACTTGTAGGAGGCATGTCTGCTTTCTGTCATAGCCTTTTGTCTAAATCATAAATACCAAGAGAAAGAGAGGGGGAGGGTGGAGAGGGAAAGAGAGACGGGGGAGAGAGGGTGTGATTGGGGAGAGAGAGAGAGTATGTAATTGTTTTGCCTTCACTCTTTCGGGAACAAATAAATTAACCAACCTGAAATTTTGCAGTTACTGTCTACTGATCATGAGGGAGATGTACTGACTTGGAAATCCCCATTAAAAAATTTAAGTTTGAAAATCTAGTTTTTTTTGCACAATTCTGAGTAATCCCTAAAATATGCTTACTCTTTTCTTTAAACCTACCTCCCAGTTTTCACAGAATTTCTTCCAACCTTTGTCCAGTCTACTTAAAATCCATATGCCCTACACATTTGGAATTCTCTATTATAAGATTTGGGTATGAATCTGAGGATCAGGAATATCTTCTGAGATGTGATTGAAATAATGGAAACATTTAGAATGAAACACTCTACAGACCAATGTGTTTACTCCTGAAGAATTCTTCCGATGTCTTAGAATAATTTGATTATGATAGAACAATGCTCCAGAGGCTAGAAATACATACTGAATAAAAAGCAATATACCCAAAATTACTACTGTAAAAGTAGATTCTTACTAGCCCCAAATATAATCTATATTGATTTTCTTTTAAAACCAGTGACTCAGAAAGGAAGGTAATAACTATGTCCTTTCAAATAGAGATTGAATTATTTTAGCCTAGCATTCTCGACAGATATGTTCACAAACAGAATGCTTCTTTTGGCAGGTGGATGGCATTGCTCATAAAAGTGAATGTAATTGGACAACCTACTGTCCACTCCAATGCCTCTAATAGATCAGACAAGTGACAATACATTTTATGTGTTTGTACCATCAACTTTTTTTCCACACAGGTGGTCTTTTGCAGCCCTGTGTCTGCCTCATTATTTGGATGTCTGATTTGAGAAGAATATGTATTGTCTAGTAATGCAGTATAAAATTTTGTATTTCTTCATTAGTTTTAAATTGTTCCAGTGTTTTTCACAGCCCATATATACTCATTACATTTTTGCCATTATCAGTTACTGACTAATATCCTTTGAATTCCCACAAGACTAGTTTTTGCTGGTTTCTATGGTCAATTCTACTGATTTCAAAGGCTGCTGCATATCTTTAGGGAGTGGTAATTCATAACCTAGTGAGTTTTTTAATCTGAAGTCATATTTTTCCAGCAAAATCCTAAATGATGTGTTTTTCCAAATAATTTAATTTTATTCTCAAACTGAATAATTAAATTCAAAGCTTTTTGAAAAATCAGAAAAGATAATAAGGATTTCCAAAAAAAGTAAAAAGGATCTTACCCCATAACAGGCATGATATATTTCCTAGTAATATTATAAGTGACAGCAAAACTTGTTGTTGGGGGACACTTTGGAAGTATCTGCAAACCATACCACTGAGGAAGGATAATATTTCCTTCAACCTCTGCGTCTAGTACGCCCTCTTTATTTGCTCCTTCCCAAGAGATGCAGCGTTGCCAATCAGAGCCCATGACTTGTGTGGTGTGTGTGTGTGTGTGTGTGTGTACATGCGTGCACACATGCGCACCAGTAGTAAGGCTTGAACCCAGGGCTTGGACACCTTCTCTTAGTTTTTTAGCTCAAGGTTGGTGCTCTTCCCCTCAGTTACAGCTCCCTATCTGGATATTCAGAGGTTAATTGGAGATAATATTCTCACAGACTTGTCTTCCTAGCCTGGCTTCGAACCATGATCCTCACATCTCAGCCTCCTGAGTAGCTAGAATAACAGGTATGAACTACCAGCAGTGGGCCATGACTTTTATTAGGCAATGTTTTGTAAGAAAGAGTTACTATTTCTTGAATGTCAGAACCCTGTGAATCATACTCTTTCTTCCTCTTGAAAACTCATGGCTACTTGATAAAAATGTGTTTACTGAATAAATACATAATGTACAAATGGGTCTTATTGACTATGAAAGTTGAACAAATGTTAGCTACACAAAAATGCATAAAACAATTTGCATATGGTGTTATAAATATATTATTTCATAATCCTTCCCAAGGTTTCATCTGTGAATTTTCTTAATTCAATCTATTTTGTTGTCATTTCCTATGAAGATTATATATGCCCTAGCATATTGCCTTCAGACACTATTAAAAATACAATGTCTAACAACAGTCAAATTTGCTCATACCTATTGGTTTACTGTCATACTTCATCCAATATCTGTGTTTTTCAAAGGATTATCCTTTCTGACTCACCTTGCCTTACTGTTTGGGGGTAGTCAGGAAATCTGTGCATATGGGCAGAAAAGATTCTAAACTCAAAGGCTGAAAATGTATTTAGCATTATCTAAAAATATCTAATTTAATAACTCTGTATTAAAATGTACTAAGAGACAGAGAACATAAAAGGAAGAACTAGACAGAAGGAGAGGAACAGAATAAACCCAGCCAAACAATTAGATCAGTCAAATTACATAATTCATATATCCTTTAATCATTTCAAAAGTAGAAATAAAAGGAATTGTTTAGAATAGGGATTAGAGTTAGCTTACATTCAGATTCTGAATCTATTAATTCACAAAGATTTACACTAGTCACCATTAGGCCCCATGATAGATGCTAATAACAGCAACATAAAAGATATAGTCCAACCTTCACAATTGTCATATGCTATGGAATGTAAAAATGGAGTGATAGAGGTATGATTATTAGCAAAGAATGTGTATATGGAATGTCACAAGGAAAAATATAGAATTCAGAGCCTTGGAAATTGATATGGAAAGCGCAATATCTCTGTTTTCAGTTTATTCATCTCTCCAAGCTGTGTCATTAGCCTCTGCTTCACCTTGAAAACCAATCACCATTAATCTGATTCCATTGACAAAATGTGCTTGATCATAGTGTGAATGAATTTTTTTTTTTGGTTTTTTTTTTTTTTGTAAAGATACTATACAGAGGGTTACAGTTACATGAGTGAGGTAATGAGTACACTTCCTCTTGAACATTGTTAGCCCCTCCATTGTTTTCCCCC
>NW_012267298.1:4830316-4832000 GCF_000151885.1 Dipodomys ordii | reverse complement strand
CTTCGCTCTTCTCTGTTCTGAAATTCTTTTCTTCTCTTTCTTTTTTTGTTATTTCTCACCTCTGGTTTTTCTCTGAGTGTTCGTCTTTTTGTTGTTGTCGATCTCTTGGGGAGATTAAGCGTTGGAACTCGAACTCTCTTTTTGGTTGGAGAGAGCTGTGGCGTTTCCCTACTGCCCCGTCGCCATCTTGGTCCCCCCTCTCCTGAATGAATTTTTTGATTAGCTTTTGAATTGGGTTTGCAAAGATTTTATTAAGGAGTTTTAATCTATACTTCTGTCTCTCTATCTCTATTTTTTTAAGATGTCATAGAATTCAGATATGAATTCATCTGTTCCTGTACTTTGCTTTTCAAATTTTACTTTAAACACTAAAGAAAAATAAAACAAAAACACTAGTAGGTAAAACAACCCAAACGCCATCGCTATAGGTTAAACCTTCACAAAGGTCAATGGAAGTAATCCAGAGCTAAAATGAAACTGTACTGATTTCAAGAAGCCACTGAACATCCATGTAACACAAACAACATCTATCATTCTCACTTGGCAAGCCCTCTAAGAAATGTTCCCTTAGAAGCATTCACCTTTGTTCTGTGCCATACAGAAGAACTTGAACCTTTTATTTAGAGGGTTTAACATTTACACCCATAGCCTGTATTCTTTGCCAGGTGGTAATGCTTTGCTACTCATTCATACAGGATCTTATCTGCCCTACAGACTCTCTATTTCCACTCCAATACTAAGGATATTTGTTGGGGGATTCTTTCTGTTTCAATTTTGTTCCTTCATTATTGATTTACCTAGTTGATTTACTGGCTCTTGAATCAATTTAGAAAGATTGAGTCTATCTAGAAATATATCCATTTTGAATAGGTTTTCTGGTGTATTTGTATAAAGTTTGCCAACTATTGCCTCAGCATTTTTGGAATTTCCCTTCAATTTGTTGTGATGGCCTCATTTTAATCCAGAATTTTATTTATATGGGTGATTTTTCTTTACTCTTTGGTCAGAATGGCTAAAAACTTTTCATTTTTTTCATCATTTCAAAGAACCACATTTTGTTTGGTTGATTCATTTTTTAGTCTCTATTTCATTGATTATTTTGCCATCATTGTTATTATTTCTTTCTGTCTATTGGCATTGGCTTTTTCTTGTTTTTGTTTTCCTAAGAGTTTGAAGTGAATCATTAGAGTATTTGTTTATAACTACTCTGTTTTACTGATGTAGACACTCATAGCTATAAATTTGAAGGAAATGGTGTGTTCATTCTTACTGAACTCTATGAATGCTTGGATTAACTTTGTTATCTCTTCAATGACACACTTATCATTTAGCAATGTACTTCTCAGTCTCCATGAATTTGAATATTTTTTGTTAATCTCTAATTTTATCCATAGTCTGACAGGATACAGATGATTGTTTCCATTTTCTTATATTTGCTGAGACTTTATGTGCTAGAACATGAACTATTTTAGAATGTTTCATACTGAGCAGAATGTGTGTTGTACTCTTCTGGATAAAATGTTGTGTAGATAGCTATTACACCAGATTTATATATAGTTTCATTTTATTTATTTATTTTTCATTTAATTTAATTTTATTTGTGAACATACTGTACAGAGGGGTTACAATTACATGGGCAGGATAATGCGTACATTTCTTACCAAGCATTGCAGCCTCCTCCTTT